>NC_142065.1:5758753-5958753 GCF_059756535.1 Pantherophis guttatus
ATTACTGCGAGTTCAATTCTCACCAGGCTCAAGGTTGACTCAGCCTTCCATCCTTCCGAGGTAGGTAGAATGAGGACCCGGATTGTGGGGGCAATAAGCTGACTTTGTATAAAATAGAACACCGTTTGGGGGGGGTGTGCAAAAGCCCTACTAAGCAGGTATATACAAAAGTATGAAGGCTATTGCTTAAAAGCATTGTAAGCCTCCCTGAGTCTCCGGAGAAGGGCGGCATATAAATCTAACAAATAAATAAATGAATAAAATAGAGAAGAGAAGAGAAGAGAAGAGAAGAGAAGAGAGGAGAGGAGAGGAGAGGAGAGAAGAGAAGAGAAGAGAAGAGAAGAGAAGAGAAGAGAAGAGAAGAGAAGAGAAGAGAAGAGAAGAGAAGAGAAGAGAAGAGAAGAGAAGAGAAGAGAAGAGAAGAGAAGAGAAGAGATGGACCTTGGAGTCCCTTCCATCTCCTTCTAGTCAAACCCCCTGCTCAGGCAGGAAACCCTATACCATTTCAGACAAATGGTGGCCCAATCTTTTCTTTAAAACTTCCAGTGATGGTGCCCCCACAACTTCGGAAGGCAAGTTGTTCCACTGATTAATTGTTCTCACTGTCAGAAAATTTCTCCTTATTTCCAGGTTGAATCTCTCCTTGTTCAGTTTCCATCCATTATTCCTTCTTCTGGCCTTTGGGTGCCTTGGAAAATAGCTTGACCCCCTTCCTCCTCTCTGGGGCAGCCCCTCCAATATTGGAAG
The DNA here is from genome assembly GCF_059756535.1 of Pantherophis guttatus. Taxonomy (NCBI): domain Eukaryota; kingdom Metazoa; phylum Chordata; class Lepidosauria; order Squamata; family Colubridae; genus Pantherophis; species Pantherophis guttatus. The sequence goes on from NC_142065.1 coordinate 5,759,501, forward strand.
ATGCTCTCCTGTCTCCCCTGGTCCTTCTCTTCACTAGACCAGCCATGCCCAGTTCCTGCAACCGTTCATCGTATGTTTTAGTCTCCAGTCCTCTAATCATCTTTGTTCCATGCAATATATCTGCTTTGACAGCTGCATTGGTGGCTAAATATTTTTTTCTGGGTGCAACTGAAGATGCTGGTTGCTCACTTTAAAGGATTTTATGCATCAAGATCTGGATATTTACAGAATCCCGTTTTCCATTTGGTGTCTGGCTGGGGAATTCTGGGAACCGAAGAGCACACTTCTTGATTCTTTAGAGGATGAGAGACACCACTCTAAATCAATTTTAGGGCTTCTAATTTGATCCCGGGGTGGATTTGCATCCCAACCTTGGAGAAACCAATTGGAAAGGAACAGTGAAAATTCTGCAGGCAGTTTAGGCTTACCGCCCACCAGAGGGCGCATGAGAGTCCCTTTCTCAACCTTTGCGGACTTTGTATGGACTTCAATTCCCAGAATTCCCCAGTCAGCCATGGATGTAGTACTTTCTTTAAGCAATGGTAAGAATTTAAATATAATTTAAATTGTTGTGACCTGATCCCTAAAAAAGATAGAAAGTGGGGGATGTAAGAGGTAGGTGGGTGGAAACTGTAGACCCCAAGGGAAGAGGTACTAGAGATACTCCTCGACTTACGACCAGAATTGAGCCCAGCATTTCTGTTGCTAAGCGAGACAGTTGTTAAGTGAGTTTTGCCCCATTTTACCACCTTCCTTGCCACAGTCGTTAAATAAATCACCGCCGTTGTGAAGTTAGTAACACGGTTGTTAAGTGAATCTGGCTTCCCCGTTGTCTTTGCCTGTCCGAAGGCCGCAAAAGGGGAATCGTACGACAACCGTCGTAAATGCAAGCCAGTTGGCAAACATCCGAATTCTCATCATTGACGCTGGGGAAATGCTGAAACGGTCGTTAAGTGTGAAAAACGGTCATACGTCCTTTTTTTCAGTGCCGTGGTAACTTAGGATGGTCGTTAAACAAATTGTTTTAAATTGAGGATTATAAATCGAGAACTACCTGTGAAAATACAGTAAAAGCTTACAATTCTATAAGTGCCGGTCTAATGCAAATATTATTCAAGTATGTATTTCTAACACATTGTACAACTCTCTTTTTTTAACCCACTGTGTAAAATATCAATGAGTCCCATATTTTTATTATATTTGTCTTTGCAAAATCTACGTCTCTAGGCAATTCACTCCTAGGGGACAATCAGATCTTCACGCTGCTGAGTAAATGAAACCATGTACTTATCTTTTCAGCACTTACCCATAGCAAACCATTGCTTTGCTTAACTATCATGGTGGCTCCTTTGAATCCTGCGTCCAGTTTTGGCTGCCATGATGTAAAAAAAGATGTGGAGATGTCAAGAAAGAGTGCAGAGAAGAACAAAGAGGATTAGGGGACTGGAGGTTAAAATCCAGCAAGTTCTGACGAACCGGTAGCAGAAATTTTGAGCAATTCAGAGAACCGGCAAATACCACCTCTGGCTGGCCCCTGAGTGGGGTGGGAATGGAGATTTTGCAATATCTGTCCCCTGGAGTGGGATGGGAATGGAGATTTTGCAGTATCCTTCCCCTGCCACGCCCACCAAGCCACGCCCACCAAGCCACGTCCATAGTAAAAAAATTTGGATTTCACCACTGTTTAAAACATATGAAGAACAGCTGCAGGAACTGGGTCTGTCTAGTTCAGAGGTCAGCAACCTGCAGCTCTGGAGCCGCATGTGGCATTTTTACCCCACTGCTGCGGCTCCCTGTCACTCAAAATATGTGTCACAACCGCCAATGTGCGACACCCACCGACACGATTTATTGAGCTTTTCAACCCCCCGGATAAATCCAAGAAAATAAAAGTTTCAGAAGAAAACAGAACGTTTAATTCCACTACATATGCTAGTTTTGTGGCTCTTCAGGAAATAGTCAGGCATGGGAAGGCTTTTGTGGCTCCCGGTGTTTTCTTTTCTGTGGGAAACGGGTCCAAATGACTCTTTTGAGTGTTTAAGGTTGCAGACTCCTGGGTCTAGTTTAATGAAGAGAAGGACTAGGGGAGACATGATAGCAGTGTTCCAGTATCTCAGGGGCTGCCACAAAGAAGAGGGAGTCAAGCTATTCTCCAAAGCACCTGAAGGCAGGACAAGAAGCAATGGGTGGAAACTAAGCAAGTAGAGAACCTAGAAGTAAGGAGAAATTTCTTGACAGTTAGAACAATTAACCAGTGGAACGGATTACCTTCAGAAGTTGCGAATGCTCCAACACTGGAAGTTTTTAAGAAGGGCTTGGACAATCATTTGTCTGAAATGCTGTGGGGTTTCCTGCCTGAGTAGAGGGTTGGACTAGAAGGCCTCCAAGGTCCCCTCCACCTCTGTTCTTCTGTTCTGTTCTTCTCTGCAAATCTCTCTTTTTTTTCTCTGTAAAGCAAGGTTGTAAAATTTCATTAGCCTCAAGGACTTACAATTAACCCATCAATTAGTTTGTTTGGGGTTGTCCTCTTAATAAAATAATATATATATTATATTATAATATATATATAAATAAATGTTTTTATATTTCTTTTAAAAAAGATTAAAGTTTATTTTGTTTAACAAAAGAAATATATATATATATATATATAAAGAAATTACAGTGCACATCTGCAGGCCCTGAAAATATTTCCACGCATGCAAAGTTTGGGAATTCTTCCCTTGAACCCTTGGTGCGCCTTCACCTTTGCAATTTCCATGCGCTTTGGACTCCAAAAACCATCTCGCAGGCCTGCAGAATGATCCTCCTTCGTTTGTGCTGTAGTCAGAACCCTGCACTGAGCAGGGGGCTGGACTGGATGACCTCTGGGGGTCCCTTCAATTTCTGTGGAATATAAATGAAAAAATGAGTGAAAAACAGCTTTCAAAGTGATGCCTGTGCCACTTAATAAGAAAGGGAGAGGATTAAAAAATCCACAATGGTTGTGTGTGGCCCATAGATAGAATAGAATAGAAGAACAGAGTTGGAAGGGACCCTGGAGGTCTTCTAGTCCAACCCCATGCCCAGGCAGGAAACCCTACACCACTTCAGACAAATGGCTATCCAACATCTTCTTAAAAATTTGTATTGGAGCATTCCCAACTTCTGCAGGCAAGTTGTTCCACAGATTAATTGTTCTAAATGTCAGGAAATTTCTCCTGAGTTCTAAGTTGCTTCTCTCCTTGATGAGTTTCCACCCATTACTTCTTGTTCTACCCTCAGGTGCTTTGGATAATAGCTTGACTCCCTCTTCTTTGTGGCAACCCCTGTGCTATTGGAAGACCTCTATCATGCCTCCCCTAGTCCTTCTCTTCATTAAACTAAACATACCCAGTTCCTGCAACCGTTCTTCATATGTTTTAGCCTCCAGTCTCCTAATCATCTTTGTTGCTCTTCTCTGCACTCTTTCTAGAGTCTCCAAATCTTTTTTACATCGTGGCGACCAAAACTGAATGCAATATTCCAAGTGTGGCCTTACCAAGGCCTTATAAAGTGGTATTAACACTTCACCTGATCTTGATTCTATCCTTCTGTTTATGCAGCCTAGAACTGTGTTGGCTTTTTTGGCAGCTGCAGCACACGGCTGGCTCAAATTTAAGCAATTGTCCACTAGGACTCCAAGATCCCTCTCAAAGTTACTCCTATTGAGCAAGGTACCACATGTACGGTACCTGTGCATTTTGTTTTTCTTCCCTAAATGTACAACCTTGCTTTTTTCACCGTTGAATTTCATTTTGTTAGATAGGGCCCGATGTTCAAGTCTGTCAAGATCCTTCTGTATCTTGAGCCTATTTTCTGGAGTGTTGGCTATTCCTGCCAGCTTGGTGTCATCTGCAAATTTGATGATTTCCCCATCTATCCCCTCGTCCAAGTCATCGATGATGACTTCATCGATGATGAAGATGTTGAAGAGCACTGGGCCTAAAACAGAGCTCTGGGGTACTCCACTGCATACTTCCCTCCATGTAGATGCAGTTCCATTTATTTTATTTATTTATTTTATTTCTTAGATTTCTATACCGCCCTTCTCCTTTCGGACTCAGGGCGGTGAACAGCCAAGATAAAACATTTGTACACAAAAGTTAAAATGGGTTTAAAATAATTAAATAAATCTGGCCCGTAATTTAAAACGTTTCAATTAAAATCCATATCAAATTTTAAAACCAACCATAAAATCAGGACAGCCCAGCTAACTGAAAGAAATAGGTTTTTAGGGCCCGACGAAAAGTCCGGAGGTCTGGGATCACTCGTATCTCTGGGGGTAGATTGTTCCAAAGGGTAGGTGCCACCACAGAGAAGGCTCTCCCCTTGGGGGTCGCCAGCTGACACTGTCTGGCCGACGGCACCCTGAGGAGGCCCTCTCTGTGGGAGCGAACTGGCCGGTGGGAGGCTATTGGTGGCAGAAGGCAGTCCCGTAAGTACCCCGGCCCTAAGCCATGGAGCACTTTAAAGGTGATCACCAACACCTTGAAGCGCACCCGGAAGTCCACCGGAAGCCAATGCAGCTCGCGCAGGAGAGGAGTCACATGGGAGCGCCCCGTCGCTCCCATAATCCCCCACGCGGCCGCATTCTGCACCAGTTGGAGTCTCCGGGTGCACCCCAAGGGGAGCCCCATGTAGAGAGCGTTACATTGAGGACTACACATTGAGTGCGGTTGAAGATCTGAAGTCAGGCTTCTCACAAAGGGTTTAAAAGAGAAAATAATAATAAAGATATTATTTAACTTCATTTTTTTCCCCAGCTAGAACTGTGATCCAGATTATAGGCAATCTTCAGTTTATGACATCTGAGCCCAAAATTTCTGTTGCTAAGCACGACATTTATCACAGGAGTTTTGCTCCATTTTAGGACCTTTCTTGCCACGGTTGTTAAGCGAATCACTGCAGTTGTTAAGTGAGCAACCTGGTTGTTAAGTGAATACAGCTTCCCCATTGACTTTGCAAGTCAGAAGGTCGCAAAAGGGGAACACGTGACCCCGGAACGCTGCAACCCGTCGTAAGTACGAGTCAGTTCCCCCCCCAGTGTCTGAATTTTGATCACATGACTACAGGGCTGCTGCAACGGTGGTTACGTGTGAAAGACAGAAGACACTTTTTATCATTGCGGTTGTTAACTTCAGATGGTCACTAAACGAACCTGTCATAAATCGAGGACTACCTGTGGTGGAAGGTGAAAGAGGGACCGAGGCTGGAGGGAAAGCCTAGAAAATTTGTGGTCAAGTCTGAACGGCTTTCCGTCCTTTGCATTAGAGGCTCTTGCGAAATTCTTGTATTTGCTATTGTGCAATATTTAATTATTATTTTTTTTTTAAAAAAAAAAGCCTGATCAGCATTTTTATGTCAAAGATTAAACAAGGAAGGAAAAGTCAAGAGAGAAAAGCGGGCAGACTGGCTCCTAACTTAAAGGGGAAAGGAAGAGCGGGAGGGTGGGGGGGGGAAAATAATTGAGGAAAACCCAGAGAAGGTGGTGTTTTTCCGGTGGTGGGAAAAAAATAAAAATCTGCCTTTTTAATTTTCTTGGCAAGAAATTCCTGGCTTGCTGATTGATTGCTCTGTTTGTTGGCTCTTCCCTTTCCTTCCCTCCCTCCCTCCCTCCCTCCCTCGCTGGGGACCAGCCTTTTCTCCTAATATTAAGTGCAGGAAAATGTTTGTACAACCTTCAAGTCCCAAAAATAAAACTGTTGTAAAAACTCAGTGAAGGTTTGGGATGCAGGGAAGTCCTGTGGTGTCAGAAATGCTAAGTCTCTCTCTCTCTCTTTTTCTTTCTCTCTCTCCCTTTCTGCCTCTCTTTTTCTAGCTCCCTGTCTCTTTCTTTCTCTCTCCTTCTGTCTCTCTCTTTCTCTGTGTCTTTATCTCTCTGTGTGGAATTGGGATTGTAGAAACACCCAGGAGCATAGAAGAGTTCAGAGGCAGATGCATAAATAAATGTCTTAAACGTATTTATTCATATGATAAATCATATTAACTATGTACAACAGAGATCAAGTCTCACGAGGAACAAACATGAAAAGAGGTTGATGGATCGAAACCATCCTCTGCTACCATTCTGTGGAATTGGGATCGTAGAAACACCCAGGAGCATAGAAGAGTTCAGAGGCAGATGCATAAATAAATGTCTTAAACGTATTTATTCATATAATAAAGCATATTAACTATGTACAACAGAGATCAAGTCTCATGAGGAACAAACATGAAAAGAGGTTGATGGATCGAAACCATCCTCTGCTACCATTCTGTGGAATTGGGATCGTAGAAACACCCAGGAGCATAGAAGAGTTCAGAGGCAGATGCATAAATAAATGTCTTAAATGTATTTATTCATATAATAAAGCATATTAACTATGTACAACAGAGATCAAGTCTCACGAGGAACAAACATGAAAAGAGAGAGATGGAGAGAGCGCAAGGTGGAAAAGGTTGGAGGGGGTTTTTATACTCAGGGTAAGCCCCTCCTTTCCACATAGGGGTGGAGACACTCTCTGCCTCCACTGGTGTCTATATGACACATGTGCCAATGGCTTGCAAATACTTGATATTCTGTCTCTCTATCTCTCCTTTTCTGTCTCTTTTTCTCAAGCTCTCTCTCCCTCCCTGTCTCTTTCTTTCTCCATTTCCCTTTCTCTCTTTCTATCTCTCCATCTCTTTCTCTCCCTCTCCCTTTCTCTCTCTCTCTATCACCCACTATCTCTCTTTCTCTTTCTATCTCTCCCTCGGTCCCCTTCTCTCTCTCCCTTTCTCTTTCTCTCTCTCTGTCCCTTTCTCTCTCTCTCTCCCTCTGCCTTTCTCTCTCTGTCTCTCCCTCTCCTCTGTCTCTTTCTTTCACTCTGTCCCTTTCTTTCTTTCTTTCTCTCTCTCTCTCCCTGTCTCTTTCTCTGTCTATCTCTCCTTTTCTGTCTCTTTTTTAAGCTCTCTCCCTCTCTTTCTTTCTCCCTTTCCCTTTCTATCTCTCCGTCTCTTTCTCTCTCTCTCCCTCTCTCTCTATATTGCCCACTATCTCTCCCTCTCCTCTTTCTCTTTCTTTCACTCTGTCCCTCTCTCTCTCTCTCTCTCTCTCTCTCTCTTTCCATGGGAAGAACACCTGCAAAAACCAAGTGAAGTCCTGCCTTGGCATCTTTGTCTAAAAAGCCCCCCCCAACAAAAACAGGATTTCCACTCCAACAGGCACCATTGTTCACCATCATTTCTACCTTTGCCATAATAGGGAGAGCTAGTTTGGGGTAGTGGTTAAGATACTGGCCTAGAAACCAGGAGACTGTGAGTTCTAGTCCCGCCTTGGGCATGAAAGCCGGCTGGGTGACTTTGGGCCAATCACCAGGAGATGCTGAGTTCTAGTCCCGCCTTGGGCATGAAAGCCGGCTGGGTGACTTTGGGCCAATCACCAGGAGACGGTGAGTTCTAGTCCCGCCTTAGGCATGAAAGCCGGCTAGGTGACTTTGGGCCAATCACCAGGAGACGGTGAGTTCTAGTCCCGCCTTAGGCATGAAAGCCGTCTGGGTGACTTTGGGCCAATCACCAGGAGACGGTGAGTTCTAGTCCCGCCTTGGGCATGAAAGCCGTCTGGGTGACTTTGGGCCAATCACCAGGAGACGGTGAGTTCTAGTCCCGCCTTGGGCATGAAAGGCGGCTGGGTGACTTTGGGCCAATCACCAGGAGACGGTGAGTTCTAGTCCTGCCTTAAGCATGAAAGCCACCTGTAAATTTGGGCCAGTTCGTCTCTCTGTCAGCCCAATCCACCTCACAAGGTTGTTGTTGGGAAAATAGGAAGAGGAAAGAGTTATGTTAAGTTACTTACAAAGTAGTAAAAATCTAATAAATAAATGAATAAATAATGTGGAGAACAACCTGATTGATACAGGCACCCGGATAAAGGATTAAGATAAAAATTTAGTTAAGCATCTGAGATGAGAGGCCTGTTTGGTTTCCTTTATTTAAACTTAAGGGGGAAAAAATGAAAATATAGACCAAAGTCCCAAGGCGCCCCCCCCAAACTCCAAAATAACAAAGCAATTTGTAAACTTGAAAAAAAGATAGAAAAATAAAATAATAAATCTACCTTATATATTAACCTTATAACAGTCACCCGTTTACTAATAAATGCCATGGCTGGCTCAGGAATTCTGGGAGGTGAAGTCCAGAAAGTTGTCCTAAAGTCCTTCTCTGGCCTTTAGCCTGCAACCTTCCAGATGTTTGTTGTACTACAACTCCCAGAATCCCTCACTAATGGCAAAGGCCTGTTGGGATTTGCAGTTCAGCCACAACTCGAAAGCCAATTATTTCCGCAGCTGGCGAGACAAACGGCAGCGTTGCCCAACAATCTCAACGCCATCATAAACCATCATAGGCCTGACTAGTAAGATAATATGCACGAGAATAAAGAGCAACGAATCCCTTAAATTAAACGTGATTGTAATTTTAACAATGAAGGAAAACAATAACTGGGGTCTTGCTTTTTAAAAAGGAAGCTCTTTAGAGATGGAAAGAGCAACACGTGGCAATGACATTTTAACAGGAAGCGTGGGCGGCTTTAAATTTAATAAATCAATTTTTTTTTTTTTTTTGGCTGGAATTTGTAAAGTACTGTGTAGGAAGCTAGTAAAAAGCAAAAAAGATTGTAGTAGTGCCTAGAGGCCTTAAGTAACTTTGCAAATACATCAATTTCTCTCCCCTTCGTTGAGTAAAATATGCCAGAGGTGCGCATTAGATTTCCAATCATCCCAAACTGCAAATCTGGGCAAGTCCTCGCTTAACAACCGATTGCATAACGACGGTTCACAGTTATGACAGGCTAGGGAAAAAAAGTTACAAAGTAGAAGCAGTCCTCGACGTACGACCACAAGCGACGCCAAAGTTCCTGTGGCTAAGCAAGACATATTTGTAAAGTGAGTTTTGTCCCATCTTACGGCCTTCCTTGCCACCGTTGTTAAATGAATCCCTGCAAGTTGTGAAGTTACTAATGCGGTTGTTAAGTGAATCTGGCTTCCTCGTGGACTTGAGCTTGTCAGAAGGGGATCAAATAAGCCTGGGACATGGCAACCGTCATAAGTATGAATCAGTTGCCAAACATCTGAATTTTGATCACCTGATCAAGAGGATGCTGCAACGGTCATAAGTGTGGAAAAAAATAAATCCAAAGTCACTTTTTTTCCAGTGCCATTGGGACTTCAAATGGTCACTAAATGAATAGTTGTAAGTTGAGGACTTCCTGTATGCTGCAGGAAGGAGGGAACCAGGTCAAGAAAACTATCTGACTACAGATAGTCCTTGACTTACAACAGTTCATTCAAAGTTACGACGGCACTGAAAAAAGTGACTTAGGACCAATTTTCACACTTATGACTGTCGTAGCATCCCTATGGGATGAAAATTCAGACGCGTGGCAAGTAACTCGTAGTTATGACGGTTGCAGTGTCCCGGGGTTGTGTGATTCCCTTTTGCGACCTTTTGACCAGCAAATTCAATGGAGAAGCCAGGTTCACTTCACAAAAGTTTGACGAAATTGAACAACTACCATTGAGTCACTTAACAACCGTGGCAAGAAAGGTCATAAAATGGGGCAAACTCGCTTAAGAAATGTTTCACTTAGCCGCAGAAATGTTGGGTTCCATTGTGGTCATAAGTTGAGGACCACCTGTATGTGGGCGTACTCCCCAAGGGCCACCTAACAACCTTAGCTGAGCTGAAAAAGAGAAGCAGGGCCAGATTTAAGTCATTGGATGGGAGGCCACCAGGAAACCCAAGGGTTGAAAATAGCCTGGGAAGTTTAAAAAAAAAAAAATTATAGACAAAGACAATAGTACACTCCTTCCATGTTGTTGCTAAGGGAACTAAGGCAGTGCAGCATGGGTAGGGAAGAGGTCTCTTGATTGCTGGTAAGATGCAAAGATACACAGGTAATCCTCGGTTTATAACCATTCATTTAGTGACCATTCGAAGTTACTGTGGTGCTGAAAAAACTGACTTAGGACCGTTTTTCACTTAGGGAGTTTGCTTAATGACGGTGGCAAGAAGGGTCGTAAAATGAGGCAGAACCCACTTCACACCTGCCTCACTTAGCAACTGAAATGTTGGGCTCCTCCGTCGTGGCCGTACGTCGAGGACTACGCTCATAGCAAAGGAATGGGGCACAGGAAGGATAATGAGTTGTTTAAACAAAGGGCAAAATATTGGCACCGGTCTCAGCAAAGGAACGGGCCTGCCATACTTAGATAACAATTTTTAATTATTAATCCGATTTGCCGGTGGAGGCGCGGTGGCCTCTGGCTCTCACTGAGACTGTTTTGGCACGAGAAAAAGAAAGGATTAAGCAGCTGGCCCATTCTTTTTTTTCCCCTGCCACTTTCGTGCCCCTTCCCCAATTCTGGTAAGCCTCCCCCTTCCCCTTTTAAGAGCAGAAAGCAAGGCAGCTCCCACATTGGCATACGGGGATTCCTCGGTTTAGGATCCGTATCGATTTCCCGTTGTTAAGCGAGACTTGTTAACGTGCTTTTTTTCAGGAGGCAACTGGACTTTATGGGTTTTTTTTTCTTTTGAAGACGTTTCGCTTCTCCTCCAAGGAGCTTCTTCAGCTCTGACTGGATGGTGGGGAAGGGAAGGATTGATACTCCTTGCGGACAGCTGGTCATTTGCATCCAGTGTTGGGATTCGAATAATTTAACAACTGGTTCTCTGCCCTAAGGACCGGCTGAATGGGTGTGGTCATGGTGGGCATGGCCAGGGGGTGTGTGACAGGCAGCACTAAGGCTCTGCCCTGTTTTGGGCCTAGTAGGCCTCCCTGCAGTTACCTGGGAGCCAAAATGGGGCACATGGGCACTCCTGGAAGGGGCGGGGCCAGTCAGCAATTTAACTACCGGTTTTTCCGAACCGGATGAATCCCACTACTTCTTGCATCCTTTTAGAGAGACGTTGAGGCCACTTGGAGGTTTATCCGTGCCCTCAGAGTCACCTGAGTGGTGCAAACGGTTCCTGTAGTCTGCAATTTTTTTCCCTCTGGAAATCCATTCTTACTCCTACATCATTCGAAGGGTCTTCATCCCAAATTGTATAGCTAAAAGTCTGTAGAGATTCTCAGTCATTGTTGTGGCCCGTCAGCGGCCTGAGCGGATTGTAGCTGATTCTGACAGCGAGGAGGCTGGTGTGGTGTTACGACAGCAGCCTGTGCAGCTGGCACTCGAGTCAGACAGTGAGGAGGCTGGAGAAGATGTGGTGCCATAGATGGGGATTCAGCCAGGGCCTTCAGAACCTCCAGAAGCTCCCATAAGTGAAGAGGACAAAGAGGAGGAGTCTCTTCTCGATGCACAGGCGCGCAGAGCTGCCAAAAGGCAGGAGTGGCTCCTCAGGAGGAGGTCTCCTCGAGAGTAAGGCTTTGGGGCTAATTGGCCACTCCCTTAGCCTATTTAAGGAGGAACGCCAACTGAAGCAATTTGTAGGGAACAACTTTAGTTCACTCTCCTTCGCGTCTGGATTCTCTGCACATTACTTCTCGGGGTTTCTGCCAACCTTCGTAAGATTGTGATTACTTTATCTTTGGTTTCTTGTAGGCTGTTCAGAAAGTTTATTAACAGCCTTTGTTTGGAAAAGACTGAATTATTTTAGTAGATTTAAGTTTTGTACAAACTTTGTGTGTGGCTGTGTTCTTTGGGATCCATAGCTGGGGCAGAGCAGTCATCCAGCTGATGGTCATTCCCCCACTATCCTGTCAAGAGCTGAAGAAGCTTCTTGGATGAGAAGCGAAACGTCTTCAAAAGAAAAAAAAAAACAAGGAAGTCCAGTTGCATCCTGACAAAAGCGCTTTGGGGACAACCATGAGCTGGAGCCAGCTGGGGAATTCTGGGAGTTGAAGTCCCCACATCGTAAAGTGGCCAAGCTTGGGAAACATTGGTCTTTGAACAACAATCAATGGCATCGAACAAAGAGAAGAGTTTCAAAAGGAACTGAGGAATGCAAGTGACAGTCTTCCAATCAAGGGTCTGGTCCTCATGGTTGGGAAGCTGTCTAGGAGGTAGTCCTCAACTTACGGCTACAATTGGGACTGGAATTTCCATTGTAAGCTGTTGCGGTCATAAATTGAGTCAAAATCAATTTTACAATAATTTTTTAAAATTTTTTTATTACATATATAAACACACAAAATACACATACACACACACACACATACAAATGCGACAAATACGACATTAATAACATAAATAACATCTAAACGTAGCGTCTGATTTTCTCCGACATCAATAACCTAAATTCCTCAATATATATTCCTTCCTCTCGCCTTATATAACGATATTATTTTTTAATATTTAATTATGCGTTGTTATATCTTATTTGGTATAGAATTTTGTTTTACTCTTTTAGGATCCTCTTTTGGTTTTGGTTTTTCCCTCTAACCATTGATACCACCTTTGCCAAACTAGGTAGTAGTCAGATTCTTCCTTTCCTTGAATTTACTTGGTGAGTCTGTCCATCTCAGCACATTCCATGGCTTTAGATATTATTCTATCTTGCGTTGGGACTTCTTCCAACTTCCAATTTTGTGCATAAGTGATCCTTGAGGCAGTCAAAATATATGTGATCAAGTATATTGTTTCTCTGTCGTAATTATCTGTAAATATGCCTAATAAATATGTTTCCGGTTTTAGTGGTACTTTTTGGGCTGTTATTTGTTCCAATTGGGTTTTGATATTATTCCAGAATTGTTTGGCTTTGGGATGCGACCACCACATGTGGTAGTATGTCCCTTTTTGTGCTTTGCATTTCCAGCAGAGTGAAGATGTATTGGGGAACATTTTGGAGATCCGTGCCGGTGAGAGATGCCATCTATAAAACATCTTGTAGATATTTTCTTTATACGGTACTGATAGTGTTAGTTTACTGTTAATTTTACTGTTAATAATTTTTAGGGTTGTTTGTTAAGCAAATCCAGCTTTCACAAAAATGGAGATTATTATTTTTTTTTGCTAGTTTTTGGAAATCAGCAAACTCAAATCCCAAATCACATTGCGAGGGTGGGGCGGGGCTGGACTAGATGACCTATAAGGTCCCTTCCTACTCTGTTAATCTGTTAAATCACGTGATTGCAGGATACTGCAACTGATCATAAAAGCCTGGCCATAGCACTTTGGAAACAGGTTGTAAGTATTGAGGGGTGGGGTGGGTTTCCTTTGTAATTTTAAATACTTGCTTAGTGACCGGTCATAAATGGAGGACTAACTCTTCTCTGCCCTAAACCTATCCAGCTCTTTTGGCCTCCTTTCTCACAAGACAGATTATGACCACCTTTAAATATAGGAAAAGTAAATACAGGTAGTTCTCGACTTAACAACAGTTCATTTAGTGACCATTCAAAGTTACAATGGCACTGAAAAAAGCAACTGTTGTTCATACTTATGACCGTTGCAACATCCCCATGGTCACGTGATCAAAATTTAGATGCTTGGCAACTGGCATGTACTTATGACGGTTGCAGTGTCCCTGGATATTGCGATCCCTTTTTGCGACTATCTGATAAGCAAAGTCAGTGGGGAAACAGGAGTCTTAACTTAACAACCGGTTACTCACTTAACAACTGCAGTGATTCACTTAACGACTGTGGCAAGAAAAGTCATAAAAACAGGAGAAAACCCACTTAAGAAATGTCTCACTTAACAATGGAAATTTTGCGCTCAGTTGTGGTTGTATGTTGAGGACTGCTGTGGACAATAGGAAACATTCTTTAAAACTTTTTGCTTTTTTCAATTCGTTTCCTTTTCTTGTGCACTTTTCTTTTTATTTCTTTTTCAACTTTATACAGGTAGTCCTCAACTTACAACAGTTCATTTAGTGACCCTCCAAAGCAGGGGTGAAATACTCCTGGTTCGGACTGGATCGCCTGATCCGGTAGCGATGGAGGCGGGTGGTTCGGAGAACCGGTAGCAAAAATCCCTGCCCTCCCCCCATGCCCAGCTGAGCCACGCGATCATCAGAGGCTTTTTAAAAAAATTTTAAAAGCATTTTTTCTACAACTTCTTCGGCTGAAAAAATGCTTTTAAAAGTTAAAAAAAAGCCTCTGATGATCGTGCGGCTCAGCTGGGATCATCAGAGGCTTTTAAAAGCATTTTTTTCTACAACCTCTTCAGCCGAAGAGGTTATAGAAAAAATGTTTTTAAAAGGAAAAAAAAGCCTCTGCCGATCAGGCAAGTCAGCTGGGATCGTCAGAGGCTTTAAAAGCATTTTTTTACAATTTTTTTTTTAATAAAAATGGTTTTAAAAGTTGGGGGAAAAAAAAGTTGGCCACGCCCTCTCAGTCATATTACCCTCCCACACACCAAGCCACGCCCACAGAACCAGTAATAACAGATTTTACATTTCACCACTGCTCCAAAGTTACAAGAGCACTGAATAAAGTGACTTTTGAACATTTTTCAGTTATAAACTTGGCAGCATTCCCATGGTCATGGGATCAAAATTCAGATGCTTGGCAACTGGCATGTACTTATGGCAGTTGCAGTGTCCCGGGGTCACGCAACCTTCTGACAAGCAAAGTCAAGGGGGAAGCCAGATTCACTTAACAACCATGTGACTCATTTAACGACTGCAGTGATTCACTTAACAACTGTGGCAAGAAATGGCGCGAAATGGGGCAAAACTCACTGAACAAGTGTCTCACTTAACAACAGAAATGTTGGGCTCAGTTGTGGTCGTAAGTCAAGGTCCGCTTGCACTTCGTAAAAGTTTGTGTTAAGTTTTTAATCTTCTGTTTTAAAAGCTTCAATGAAAATTGTAGAGAAAAAAAAATATTTATTAAGTAAATTTCAATGGCTGCCCAATTTCTGAAGACTCTCGATGGCTTACAAAGATAAAACCCCAGTAGAAAATTAATAAACCCCCACCTCCGTTGTAAAGGCAGAAAAGGGAGGGGGATCTCTTGGGGGGGAGGGGGCTTTTGACAAGGGGCGAGCGGTTGAGGGCTTCCTCAGAACTTCTTGGAAAGCAGATGCAATCTTCACAACTGGATTAGACCCAAGGGCCAGATGTTGCCACGCCTGCCACACGCAAAACATTTTCTAGATTTACGACCTAAATCTCGGTTCCTTTGCAGGGAAGTCAAATGGCTTCTTCACCTTTGTTTTGAACAAGGTCGTAGCATTAAACCCTCGAAAAGAACGATCGGCTTTCACTCGCCTTTATTTAGTTATGACGCCATTTCTATACCCTCCTGTTTTTTTTTTGTTTTTTTTTTCTCCAAACCAAATTTGCATTCTGGAAATAAAACCTCAACATCAGTACAGGAAGTCCTCGGGTTACAACCGCAATGGAGTCCGAAGTTGATGTTGCGAAGGGAGACCTTTGTTAAGTGAGTTTTGCTCCGTTTTATGACTTTTCTTGCCACCGTTGTTAAGTGAATCACGGCAGTTGCTACATTAGTAACCCGATTGTTAAGTGAATCTGGTGTCCCCCCCCATTGGCTTTGCTTGTCAAAAGGGGATCATGTGACTCCCGGGACATTGCAAGTCATAAGTGCGAGTCAACGGTCAAGCAGCTGAATTTTAAATCACGTCACTATGTGGGTGCTGCAAAGCTCATAACTGTGAAAAAGAGCCATAAATCATTTTTCAGTGCCGTTGTAACTTTGAATAGTCACTAAACAAACTGTTGTTAAGTCGAGGACTATCTATAGATCAGGGGTGGGTTCTAAAAATTTTTACTACCGGTTTTGTGGGCGTGGCTTATTTTGTGGGCATGGCTTGATGGTCATGTGACAATTCTTTAGGATTTAGCAGAGGTACTGGTCTACCAGGCTTTTAACTGCTTGCAGAGCTGTACTGGTCTACCCATTTATTTTTGCAGGCACTGGTCTACTCATTTGTTTTTGTAGGCACCGGTCTACTCATTTGTTTTTGTAGGCACCGGTCTACTCATTTGTTTTTGGAGGCACTGGTCTACTCATTTATTTTTGCAGGCACCGATCTACTCATTTGTTTTTGGAGGCACTGGTCTACTCATTTGTTTTTGCAGGCACTGGTCTACCCATTTATTTTTGCAGGCACCGGTCTACTCATTTGTTTTTGCAGGCACTGGTCTACTCATTTGTTTTTGTAGGCACCGGTCTACTCATTTGTTTTTTGCAGGCACCGGTCTACTCGTTTGTTTTTTGCAGGCACCAGTCTACTCGTTTGTTTTTGCAGGCACTGGTCTACTCATTTGTTTTTGTAGGCACCGGTCTACTCATTTGTTTTTGCAGATACCAGTCTACTCGTTTGTTTTTGCAGGCACTGATCTACTCGTTTGTTTTTGCAGGCACTGGTCTACTCATTTGTTTTTGAAGGCACCGGTCTACCACCAAACTGCCTTTTACCACTGATCAGCTGTAGGGCGGCCCTTTGAAGCCCCTCAGCAAGAGTTTAAACAGTTTTTTTCCTTATAGCCCATCAACTGGGACTCAGGAGGCAGCAACAGATTGGGGGTAGGGCCAAATAAAAGGTAAGAATAACGTGGGGGCAGAACCGGTTCGGTGATGTCATATTGTCACCGCTACCAGTTCGGCAGAACTGGGCCGAACCGGGAGGAACCCACCACTGCTATAGATGGCTTTATAGGGAAACATCCCAACTTTGCATTAAGCCTGGAAATCTATTGGTAGCCAATGCCCTGACCTCAGCACTAGGTCAGACTGGGCTACAGGTTAGTCCTCAACTTACGACCACAATTGAGCCCAAAACGTATGTTGTTAAGTGAACCATCGGTTGAGTTTGGCCCCCTTGTACAACTTTTCTTGCCACGTTTGTTAAGTGAGTCACTGCAGCTGTTAAATCAGTTAACACGGTTGTTAAGCGAATCTGGTTTCCTTAGGGACTTTGCTTATCAGGTGGTCACAAAAGGCGATCACGTGACTCCAGGACACTGCGAACCGTCATAAATGTGAGTCAGTTGTCAAGCGTCTGAATGTAAATCAGAGAACCCCCGGGGAATGCTACAACGGTCGCTAAGTGTGAAAAACGGTCTTAAAAGTCACTTTTAAGGTTAAGGGCCCACTGGCCAATACCTCTATTTGGGGATTGAGCATTAGTCCTAAATCCAGGAGGACCCCAAGTTAGAGACCTGAACTTTTAAGGTCATGTGACCCGCTCCCCCCCCAAAAAAAATTGGGAATGGATCCAGACTGATCACAAGGCCATCCGTTCTGGATCTCCATCTGGCACCGTGGCCTGCGCGGATTGTTGCTGATCCCGACGACAAGGAGGCTGGTATGGTGTCGCGCCAGCATCCTGTGCAGCCGGCGCTCGAGTCGGACAGCGAGGAGGCTGGAGAAGATGTGGTGCCAGAGGCAGGGATTCAGCCAGGGCCTTCAGAACCTCCAGAAGCTCCTTTAAGTGAAGAGGACGAAGAGGAGGATCCTCTTCTCAATGCACGAGCACGCAGAGCTGCCCAAAGGCAGGAGTGGTTACTCAGGAGGAGGTCTACTCGAGAGTAAGACTTGGGGCTAATTGGCCACTCCCTTAGCCTATTTAAGTTTGCACACAGCTTGTAAAAAGCTGCAGGAAACAACGTCCGTTCGTTCGCTGATCATTTGAGTTTGAATTTTCTCTGCAAACCTGGCTTCTGGGCTTTCTGCCAACTCTAGTAAGACTCTTATCTTATCTGTGGAATTTCTGGCAGGTTGTTTAGAACGTTTTTATTAACAGCCTGCATTTGCAAAAGGCTATGTTTTGAAGTAAACTGAGTTTTGTTCGGAGTTTGTGTGTGCTACATTCTTTGGGATCTGTAGCTGGGGCAAAAAACCATCACACTCCTGGTTAACCTACACGCGGGGTGTCAAACCCGTGGCCTGGATGCGACACGTGCTGGCCCCGCCCGGTTTAGCGAAGGGGGAGGGGTGAAGTCCTGATACACCAAATAACGCTGACGACGCGAGTTTGACACCCCTGACCTACACAGTTGTGTAGAGGTAGTCCTCAACTTACAACCATTCGCTTAGTGACTGTTCCAAGTTATAACAGTGCCGAAAAATGTGATTTACAAGCGCTCCTCGCATTTACAATGGTTAGAATGTCCCATTGGCCACCGGATAAAAATTCAGGTGTTTGGCCAATGGCACGTATTGATGGCCACTGAAGGGTCCCGGGTGATATGATCACCTTGTGCGAATTTCCAAGATGGCTTCTAATAAGCCACGTCAATGGGGGAAGTCAGGTTGGCTTAATAACCGTGGGATTCACTTAACAACCGTGGTGATTTGCTTAACGACCTCAGCAAAAAGTCATTAATTTGGATGCGCCTCCCTTAACAACCGCCCCACTTGGCAATGGAAGTTCCGGTTTCAATGGTCGGATGTTGAGGACTATCGGTAGCATCTCAACCAGAGGTGGGTTTCAGCAGGTTCTGACCAGTTCTGGAGAACCGGTAGCGGAAATTTTGAGTAGTTCGGAGAACCGGTAGTAAAAATTCTGACAGGCCCCACCTCCATCTATTCTCTGCCTCCCGAGTCCCAGCTGATCGGGAGGAAATGGGGATTTTGCAGTAACCTTCCCCTGGATTGGGAACGGAATGGAGATTTTACAGTATCCTTCCCCTGCCACGCCCACCAAGCCATGCCACGCCCACCAAGCCACACCCACAGAACCGGTAGTAAAAAATTTTGAAACCCACCACTGATCTCAACATATTGATAATACCTCCCCAAACTAAAGAGATGACTTCATCCAGCAAGGATCCTGTAGCTGTGAGCATCTAAAGAGTAGATCCCACTCCTCGCAGGAAATCCTTGATGCTGAAGACAAGAAACAATGGATGGAAACTAATCATGGAGAGAAGCAACCTGGAATTAAGGAGAAACTTTCTGACAGTGAGGACAATTAGCCAGCGGAACTGCTTGCCACCAGAAGTTGTCGGTGCCCCATCACTTTAAGATAAGTCACTTATCTGAAATGATATAGGGTCTCTTGCTTGAGTAGGGGGCTGGACTGGAAGACCTCCAAGGTCCCTTCCAGCTCATTCTATATTCGAACATATTCTTATGTCACATGATGAATGCATTATCTCTATTCCATGCTGTTTCTGACACGCCCACTAAATCCAAGCTCTAAGTAATGGCTGGAAGGTCATTAGAGACCCAATCTAGAACCAAGGAGTAAGTAAGAAGAATTAACCAGTGGAACAACTTGCTACCTGAAGTTGTGAGTGCTCCAACACTGGAGGTTTTTAAGAAGAGATCACACAGCCATTTATCAGAAATGGTATAGGACAGTGATGGCTAACCTTTTTGCCATCGCGTGCCAAAAGCAGGGGGAGTGGGGGGGGGTCGTGCATACGTGTGCCCACACCCATAATTCAATGTGCCCCACCCCCTGCACCTGTGCGCACTCCCCCCCACACTCCCCCCACTTTTGGCACATGATAGCACAGTGGGCCCAGTAGGCCTGTTTTTTGCCCTCCCCAGGCGCCAGAAGCTTTCTTGGAGCCTGGGGAGGGCAAAAACGGCCTTCCCTAGCCCCCCAGAGGCTGGAAACAGCCCAGAAGACCAGAAAATTAGCTGGCTGGCACGCGCATGTGCGCTGGAGCTGAGCTAGGGCAATGCTCGCATGCCCACAGATATGGCTCCGCGTGCCACCTGTGGCACGCGTGCCATAGGTTTACCATCACGGGTATAGGATCTCCTGCTTGAGCAGGGAGCTGGACTAGATCATCTCCCAGATCCCTTCCGATTCTGTTATCCGGCATTCTGTCTCTTTTCATTTAAGGATTTTTAAGTCAGATTTATCCAAGAATGGAACCTGGAAAAGATCGTGGTTCCCCATCGCCGGAGGTTTCGAAGAAGATGGCTAGAGAAGGCCACTTCTCTGCTGAACCGGCTTTAAAGCACTGCAGATGGCTGGCCCACCAATGCTAACCGGGAGAACTTTGCACAAAAGTTTTGAGAAAGACAGAAAGTCGCTCCACCATCTGGCAAACAGAGCAGAGCCTTCTGGGAGTTGAAGTCCACCCATCTTCAAGTTGTCAAGTTTGGAAAAAAAAAAAACAGATCAAAGCGAACACCTTCACCTAGAGTTGCCAGGACAATGGAGTCCTATTTTATTTATTTATTATTTATTTGTTCAACTTGTATGCCGCCTTTCTCCGAAGACTCAAGGCGGCTTACAATGCATTTAAAAACCATATATAAAAACATTCAAAGTTAAACCATTAAAAACAAATTAAAACCCATTCACACCATTTATGGCCGGATCTCGCCGGATCACAAGAGTGAGATCAATGGCCCCAGGCCTGCTGGAAGAGTCAGGTCTTCACCGCTTTCCGCAAGGCCAATAGGGTGGGGGTGGTCTGGACCTCAAGAGGTAACTGGTTCCAGAGAGCCGGGGCAGCCACAGAGAAGGCCCTCCCCCGTGGGCCCGCCAGCCGGCATTGTTTAGCTGACGGGACCCGGAGGAGACCAACTCTGTGGGATCTTACCGGTTGCTGGGAGCTATGAGGTAGAAGGCGGTCTCAAAGATACTCTGGCCCTGAGCCATGTAGGGCTTTAAAGGTAATAACCAACACCTTGAATTGTGACCGGAGACCAATAGGGAGCCAGTGCAGCTCGCGGAGAATTGGTGTAATGTGGGTGTATCTAGGTGCACCCACGACAGCTCGCGCGGCTGCGTTCTGGACCAACTGTAGTCTCCGAACACTCTTCAAGGGTAGCCCCATGTAGAGCGCGTTGCAATAATCTAACCGTGAGGTGACAAGGGCATGAGTGACGGTGAGGAGAGCCTCCCGATCCAAGTAGGGTCGCAATTGGTGCACCAGGCGAACCTGTGCAAAGGTCCCTCTAGCCGCAGCTGACAGATGTTGCTCCAATCTTAGCTGTGAGTCTAGGAGGACACCCAAATTGCGAGCCCGTTCTGAGGGGGACAATTTCTCCCCCCCCCCAGAACCAAGGATGGACAATCGACATAGTTTTTAGGAGGCAATACCCACAGCCACTCGGTCTTGTCTGGGTTAAGTCGGAGAGTTTAAAGAGTTTCACCTGTCACTTATGGATTTCTTCAGACTTTTTTTTAATTTTTTTAAGAGTGTGGGAGAGGCCAGGTTCTCTTTTAGGTAGGGAAAACGATGAGGGTGGGGACTTTTTCCACGCCCTGCATGTAGAAAGGGAGCTCATCAAGCCGCTTGATGAGCTCACTTTCTACCTGCGGGGCCTGGAGGGGGAAAAAAAAAATGATAACCTAAACCCGGATGGAAGCGAGTCGGATTTATTGCGCTCCTCTGCAAAGGAGAGGAGAGAGCCTGGTGGCGCAGCAGACTAATAGCCTGTTATTAACATTCAGCTGCCTGCAATTACTGCAAGTTCGAATCTCGCCAGGCTCAAGGTTGACTCAGCCTTCCATCCTTTCTAAGGTAGGTAAATTGAGGACCCAGTTTGTGGGGGCAATAAGCTGACTTTGTATAAATATACAAAAGTATGAAGGCTATTGCTTAACGCATTGTAAGCCGCCCTGAGTCTCCGGAGAAGGACGGCATATAAATCAAATTAAAATAAATAAATAAATAATAATAGCCTGTTATTAACATTCAGCTGCCTGCAATTACCGCAAGTTCGAATCTCACCAGGCTCAAGGTTGACTCAGCCTTCCATCCTTTCTAAGGTAGGTAAATTGAGGACCCAGATTGTGGGGGCAATAAGCTGACTTTGTATAAAAAAAGAACATCGCTGGGGGGGGGGAAAGCCCTACTAAGCAGGTATATACAAAAGTATGAAGGCTATTGCTTAACGCATTGTAAGCCCGCCCTGAGTCTCCGGAGAAGGGCGGCATATAAATCAAATAATAATTAAAAAAAAGTGCACGGGGGGGGGGGGGGAAATAAATAAATGCAAAATTCGCATTGGAGTCACCGGCGTTGGGATTTCCAACAGACCCCAGCGCCTTTGGGGCGTCCTTTGCAACGAGCCGGCCGCGCCTTCCGCTTCTTCAGTGCGCTCGCCTCCCCTACCCCGTGGTTTGCAAGTCTCCGCCCGGCGGCCGCCTCCCCCCCACGCCTCCACCGCCTCCCGCCTATGGCCGCGGGAAGTAGCGGCGCACAGACCGGGCGGAGAGGGGAAGCCCGAAACCGGCCTTCCACTCCGGCTTGAGAAGCTGCCTCGGCAAAGCAAGCGATCCGTTTAAGTAAAAAAAAATAAATTAAAAAAAATAATTAAAAAAAAAAAAGCACCGATTAAGAATAAGCGGCGGCGGCTGCAAAGCGGCTGGAAAAAAACCGCGGCGGCGGCGGCAGCGACTCCTCCTCTTCTCTCTCTCTCTCTCTCTCTTCCCTCGCTTACAATTGGCAACGTCGTCCCGACCAATGAGCGCTCGAGCCGGCTCCGGGCAACGTTCCATTTTGGAATGTTGACACAGCGCGCCAGCCAATGGCGGAGGAGCGGGGACGATTTTCACTTTTTTTTTTTTAATTCTTTTTTTTTTTTTTTGGAGCAACCCGACAGCCGCCGCTCGCTCGCTCGCTCCAGCTCCGAGGGGGCGGAACAGGCGAGGAGAGAGAGAGAGAGAGGGGGGGGCGTGGCCCGGCGGGGGAGCGCCGCTCGCTGGAGGGAAAGTCTCGGCGGCGGCGGCGGCGGCGTGCGGGGCTTCACCCTGCACCGATCTTGCCCCTCTCCGGGCCCCGACGGGGGTGGGTGGGTAGGGGGGGTGGGTGGCCCGGCGCCCCGCCGCTCAACGAGCCGGCCGGCCGGGCCCCCCCCTTGCAAAAAGCATGGAAACCCACAAGCCGCGGCTTTTCAAACGCGCCGCTTCCCCGGGCGGTCGGATTTGCTCCCCGCCGCCGGGCTTGACGTCAGCGGGCCCCTGCTGCCCTGACAGCAGCCCCCCGACCGCCGCCGCCCCCGCCGCCGCCGCCTGCAAACCGATCGCCTCCGTTTCGTCCGGCCTTCCGACAGCCCCGCCGCCGGGCAACGCCGTTTACACGGTGCTGGTGGAAGAAGATCCGGCGTCGCTCCGGAGGAGGAGAGCCCGGCGCAGGAGCTGCGAGGACGGCGCCGGCCGGAGACCCGCCGCCGCTGCCGCCGGCCGTGGTGGCGGCTGCTGCTGCGCCCGAAGCAAAGTCCAGTTTTTGCAAAAGGTAGGAAAGACGCCCGTCCCGTCTCTCCGTCCCTCCGTCCGCCCGGCCTTGGAGAGGGGTGGTGGGTGAGTGGGTGGGTGTGTCCCCCGGGCCGGGCCTGCTACGAAGCTTTGACAAGGCGGCGGAGTTGCGACTTGCAACGGGGAAGCCCCCCCCCTCCGCCCCTTCTCCTTTCCACACACACACACCCACCCCTCGAGGGGTCGGTCGGGTTAATGGAGGGGGGGGGAAAGAAGCACGTGGGAGGGGGCGTCGGAGATCGGGGAAGGGGGGGGCCGTAGGGGAGGAGTGGAAGTGGGGGGGGAGAAAAGGCTCCTCTCCCGCTTTGCAGAGCCGGGCGGGGCCGTGCCTATTGCAGGAGACCCCCCCCTCCCTCTCTCTTATGGGCAGCCTTTCCTTCCAGCCCCCCTTAGAAAGGTGGACGGGGTGGAGGGAAAGGACTTGGGGGTTTGGGGGAGGAAGAAGGGGGCTGCTGCACTTCCCGGACACCCCCCCCTCCTCTTTGCAAGCAGCCCGGACTTCCAGGCTTTTGGATAACACTGGGGGGGGGGACCCGTTTGGATTGCCTTGCTTTGCCCCGTCGGCTCCACTCCCGCAGCCCGGAGAGAAGCCAAAAGGGCCCCCCCGTCCCCCGATGTCTCCAAACTGAGAACGGCTGGGAATCAAAACCCTCCCACTCCCCTCCCCCGTCTTGTGGGGGGGGGGTGTTAGTGGCGCCCGCGGGCACCTGGGTTGCCGATGGAGCGGCCGCTTAACCGAGGGGGGGGACCCTCGCTGGGGGGGCTTCGGCGGGGCGGGTGGGGCGGGCGGGGACCGGCCTGCCTGGGCGAAAAGATGGCGCCCTCCCGGCTGCAGCGACGGCAGCGGCTGCTTGGGCTGCGAGGAAAAGTTTGACCCGAAGGGAGGGGACTTGCGAAAGGGGGCCGGGACTTGGCCAGCCGCCGCGGGGCCGCCGCCGCCTCTCGCTCCGCCCGGCTTTGGCGGGGCTCGGAGCTCCGCTGCGCTGCGTTGAGTTGCGCTGCTCGGCCCGGACGGTCATCAATCACTCCCCTCGGGCGCCCGTCCGCCGGGAAGCCCAGTCGGCGGGGTCGGCCAAGCGGCCGGCCGGCCCCCCGAAGGTGGGTCCGCTCCCCGCCCGCCCCGTCCTCGCAACTCGGGCGGGGCCGCGTCCTCACGTCTTTCTCAGCGTTCAGGACTCGGGGGCCGTCGGTGGATCCCTCCCTTTTGACCCTGGGGAAGAGATCCACTGGATCCCCCGGCATTGCGGGGCGATCGCCAGACGGGACGGAAGGAAGGAAGGAAGGAAGGAAGAAAGGAAGGAAGGAAAGAAGGAAGGAAGGAAGGAAGGAAGGAAGGAAGGAAGGAAGAAAGACCCGGGTCGTTCTCCCAGTTCTCACGATCCGGGTTGGCTTCCAAAGCGGGAAGGGGTGGTTTGCTTGCCCCCACCTGGCTGGTGCCAAGTTGATCCCCCACCCAGCAAGGAGGAGGGTGGGATCGCTTCTCTGTCCCAGCCGGTCGGGGAAACCCTGATTTTTCTGCATAGACTAGACTCTTAAGAGCCGAGGGTCATGAGGACTAGAAACTTTGCATCCCCGTTGGTGGTGCGGCAAGGGCAGCTGGTGGTGGAGATCCAGCTTCTCCGGGCGGCCTATAAATGCAATTAAATAATTAAATTTTGGGGCCTTTTAGAAGGAAATGATGGAAGCCCGTTTTAGATTTAAGTCCTTTGGATTTTTTTTTTCTCCCTAAAATATCCTGGTAAAACCAAAGAAGGCTCAAACAAGTTTGGGGGTGGCGGGTGGGGAAAGAGGAGGGGTTGGACTAGATGACCTACAAGGTCCCAAGGCTGCAATCTGTAAAGGGAAAAATCAAACAATTCAGATTTGATTTGACAGCTGTGGATAATCCACTCCAAAAGGGGACCACAAGCCAGGAAGGACAGGAATTGGAAAAAGGGATGGGGAAATCTACCCGGGTCTCTCACACCAAAAGGGTTCAGGATGATGGTTTTGGCACGGGAGGGGAACGTGGTGGGCCATGCCAGGCGTGACCGTGGTTACTACGGTAACTGCAAAGGAGGAAGCTACGCCTGTGAGATTTCTGCCATCCAGAAATGGTGACCATTATCATCCCAGGGTTCAGAAGTGGATGACAGAAAGCGTGGCATGACTCGAACACAAGACAGATGGATTTGTTTGGGTGGGGAGCAGGTGGGCTGTTTCTCCGCCCCCCCTCTTTTTTTCTGCAAAGGATCAACTTTGCAGAACAAGCTTAACTTAATTCCTGATATTATCCTTTTCCTGGGTTTGTATAATAAATACCTTCGTTCCAAAGACAACCTGGCCAACAATATCCAATACTCCTTCCTATTTTCCTCACAACAACAACCCTGTGAGGTGGGCTTGGCTGAGATGAGAACGGGGAACTGGCCCAAAGTCACCCAG
The DNA here is from genome assembly GCF_059756535.1 of Pantherophis guttatus. Classification (NCBI taxonomy): domain Eukaryota; kingdom Metazoa; phylum Chordata; class Lepidosauria; order Squamata; family Colubridae; genus Pantherophis; species Pantherophis guttatus. The sequence continues at coordinate 5,785,042 of NC_142065.1, forward strand.
ACGGCTTGCATGCCCAAGGCGGGACTAGAACTCACCGTCTCCTGGTGATTGGCTCAAAGTCACCCAGACGGCTTTGATGCCCAAGGCGGGACTAGAACTCACCGTCTCCTGGTGATTGGCCCAAAGTCACCCAGACGGCTTTCATGCCCAAGGCGGGACTAGAACTCACCATCTCCGGGTGATTGGGCCAAAGTCACCCAGACGGCTTTCATGCCCAAGGCGGGACTAGAACTCACCGTCTCCTGGTGATTGGGCCAAAGTCACCTAGATGGCTTTCATACCTAAGGCAGGACTAGAACTCACCGTCTCCTAGTGATTGGCCCAAAGTCACCCAGACGGCTTTCATGCCAAAGGTGAGACTAGAACTCACTGTCTCCTGGTGATTGGCCCAAAGTCACCCAGCAGGCTTTCATGCCCAAGGCGGGACTAGAACTCACCGTCTCCTGGTGATTGGCCCAAAGTCACCCAGCAGGCTTTCATGCCCAAGGCGGGACTAGAACTCACCGTCTCCTGGTGATTGGCCCAAAGTCACCCAGCAGGCTTTCATGCCCAAGGCGGGACTAGAACTCACCGTCTCCTGGTGATTGGCCCAAAGTCACCCAGCAGGCTTTCATGCCCAAGGCGGGACTAGAACTCACCGTCTCCTGGTGATTGGCCCAAAGTCACCCAGCAGGCTTTCATGCCCAAGGCGGGACTAGAACTCACCGTCTCCTGGTGATTGGCCCAAAGTCACCCAGCAGGCTTTCATGCCCAAGGCGGGACTAGAACTCACCGTCTCCTGGTGATTGGCCCAAAGTCACCCAGCAGGCTTTCATGCCCAAGGCGGGACTAGAACTCACCGTCTCCTGGTGATTGGCCCAAAGTCACCCAGCAGGCTTTCATGCCCAAGGCGGGACTAGAACTCACCGTCTCCTGGTGATTGGCCCAAAGTCACCCAGACAGCTTTCATGTTGGAACTAGAACTCATTTTCTCCTTTTTATTGGTCCAAAGTTACCGAGCCAGCTTTCGAGCCTAAGGCAGGACTCGAACTCACTACTTTCCAGTTTCAAATCTGGTGCCGTAACCACTACACCAAACTGGCTCAACGTGAAACAAATTGGATTAAAAAGAAAGCCCTTTTTACCCGTGGGATGAATGCAGGTGCTGAATTACCTCCCTATGTGGATTATGTATTTTGTGTGAATGTTGATGTTGTGGTCCGTTATTTGCCTCATTTATGCAAAGATAAACTTGAGTGATTCCCGTGTTTTTTTATAGCATCCAGGACCTGGAATTAAAATAGACATGAAATGACACCCTAATATTGTGCTTGTCTCTTTTTTCCCTTGTTCTTCCTTTTTCTCTTTAATTTCTCCAATGAGTTTATTTTTTATTTGCAATTATTTATTAAATTTATATATTTGTATCTATATTAGCTGTGAAAGGCTGAATGACAAAGTCTATTCCAGGGTTGCAAGACCCCTTCCTGACCATTCATCTACCCCCAAGAATCTTTCAAAATGTACCCTAAAATTTGGAGTTGAAAGATAATAAAAAAACACTTTAATTGGTGGGTGCTAATTGCATTCGCTCTGCTAGGTGGCAGCACGGGGTCAAGCTTGGGAAGCTAAGCAGGGCCACACCTGGTTAGTAATTGGAGGAGAGATCTAGAAGAGACCTAACAGGGAATATCAGAAGTACAGAATCTTTGAGAAGTCAAAAAACAATTTTGGAGGAAGACTATGGTAATTCCATATTGTGGCCAAAGCAACTCCATGGACATATAGGTGTTATTTATTTTATTATTTTTATTTATTAAATTTTTATCTCACCTTTATTACTTTATAAGTAACTTACCGCCAAACATGAAGAATGCTCTCTCCTCCTCCTCCTCCTCTTTTTCCCTACAGCAACAGTCCTGTGAGGTGAGTTCAGATGAGAGAGACTGATTGGCCCAAAGTCACCCAGCAGGCTTTCATGCCTAAGGCGGGACTAGAACTCACCGTCTCCTGGTGATTGGCCCAAAGTCACCCAGGCGGCTTTCATGCCTAAGGCGGGACTAGAACTCACCGTCTCCTGGTGATTGGCCCAAAGTCACCCAATTGGCTTTCATGCCTAAGGTGAGACTAGAACTCACCGTCTCCTGGTGATTGGCCCAAAGTCACCCAATTGGTTTTAATGCCTAAGGCAGAACTAGAATTCAGTGTCTCCTGGTGATTGGCCCAAAGTCACCCAGCCAGTTTTCATGCCCAAGGTGGCACTAGAACTCACCGTCTCCTGGTTTCTAGGCCATCACCATAACCTCTCCACCAAACTGGGAATTTACAGTTACTCCTGGGCCTGTCTCCAAAAAGAAAAAAAACACCCAATTAACTAGGTTTGTACCAGTGGTGGGTTTCAAAGTTTTTTACTACCGGTTCTGTGGGTGTGGCTTGGTGGGCATGGCATGACTTGGTGGGCATGGCAGGGGAAGGATACTGCAAAATCCCCATTTCCTCCCGATCAGCTGGGACTCGGGAGGCAGAGAATAGATGGGGGCGGGGCCAGTCAGAATTTTTACTATCGGTTCTCCAAACTACTCAAAATTTCCACTACCGGTTCTCCAGAACTGGTCAGAACCTGCTGAAACCCACCTCTGGTTTGTACCTAGTTAGTCCCTGATGGAGAGTCCACTAGGAAATTTCAAAGTGAGAAGTCAATGCATAATCCCGCATGTCTAAAAACGCATATCTTTAGAAGAGCATCTGACGGCCGTGGCCGGGGGGGCTTTTTATCAGGTTCGCCTGATACGCCAGTTGCGCCCCTTTCTGGATCGGGATTCCTTATGCACAGTCACTCATGCTTTCATCACTTCCTGCCTGGACTACTGTAACGCTCTCTACATGGGGCTCCCCTTGAGGAGCACCCGGAGGTTTCAACTGGTCCAGAATGCGGCCACGCGGGTGATCACGGGAGCGACATGGCGCTCCCATATAACACCTCTCCTGCGCGAGCTGCACTGGCTCCCGGTGGTCTTCCGGGTGCGCTTCAAGGTATTGGTCCTCACCTTTAAAGCGCTCCATGGCTTAGGGCCAGGGTATTTACGAGACCGCCTGCTGCTACCGATAACCTCCCACCGGCCAATACGCTCTCACAGAGAGGGCCTCTTCAGGGTGCCGTCGGTCAAGCAATGTCGGCTGGCAGCCCCCAGGGGGAGGGCCTTCTCTGTGGGGGCACCCGCCCTCTGGAACGAGCTACCTCCCGGAATACGGCTGATCCCGGATCTCTGCACTTTCCGTAAGGCCCTGAAGACGTTTTTATTTCAGCAAGCCGGCCTGGCCTGAATAGGTTTTTTATGGGTTAGTTTTTTAATTGTATAGCTTGGGGTTTTAAATTGGGAGGCCGATTAATTTCATTTATTTTAGCTCTCTTAACTTTTATATTGTATGTATTTTAATTTCGGCTGTTCACCGCCCTGAGTCCCTAGGGGGAGAAGGGCGGTATATAAATTCAAATATAAATAAATAAAATCCCATACGAGAGTGAGTGCGAACCCCTTTTGTACCGTCGCCAAGAAAATTTTGTATAAATATACAAAAAGGATGAAGGCTATTGCTTAATGCATTGTAAGCCGCCCTGAGTCTCCGGAGAAGGGCGGCATATAAATCAAATTTAAAATAAAAAAAAAATGAGCTCAACTCTTAGAGCGAGCTTTAACATTGGTAAATTATATCGGCGTTCGTTGATGCATCTTAATTTCGGTTGCGCTTGGGTGTCCACGGGGTTTAATTTTCGTCCTGGCCTTGCTGATTCAGGGCCGTGCAAAAATCCCTGGCAATTTTTTCTGTACGGTTGTAGGGAGACCCAGGGGAAAAAAAAAAAAGGACCCCACCCCAGCTCTTCAAATTGTTGCATGTCCGGGCAGGCTGTGCGAAAGATCTCACAATTCTTGTCCTGTGCAGCCATATTTAGTGGGAGTTTGTCCAGCATAACTTGGAGGTTTCTCAGCCTGATCTGGAGTGCAGATTCCCGTGCCGGAACCCGAGGAATTACACTCCATGTTCCAACTTGCTTATCACTAGCCTTCTCCGGAGTCTGAATTTCAGTTGGCGCGGGGGCGAGCGTGCGCACTGCTCCTGTGTCTACACCTGCTGTGTTTATCTAAGATAAAGGCCGGGACTCTGCAGCCTTTTGGGGAGAGGTTCAGGGTTGCCTGGATTTGCAGGATTACAAAATAAATATAATAATAAAATAATACCCCCATAATAAATCCTCCCGGGTGGGTGAGTGGAAATAAGGGAGATTTTAGGAAACAAAGAATTCCGTTGGATCGAGAGCGAAGAGGGATTCTTCCCTCCCGTTACACGCATGTCAGCATTGTGCAATTCCACAATTTTCACGGACGGAGTTTGGGGGAGCTGTTGGAGCTTTCGAAGGAGGCCCATCCGGTGGGCCTAAGAAGAAGGGCCTTCTCTGTGGTGGCTCCCTCATCCCTGCAGAAAGAATAGAATAGAATAGAATAGAATAGAATAGAATAGAATAGAATAGAATAGAATAGAGAGCCTTGGTAGTACAGTGGTCTAAAGCACCCTGTTATCAAGACCAGCTGCCTGCAATTACTGCAGGTTCGAATCTCGCCAGGCTCAAGGTTGACTCAGCCTTCCATCCTTTCTAAGGTAGGTAAATTGAGGACCCGGATTGTGGGGGCAATAAGCTGACTTTGTATAAATATACAAAAGGATGAAGGCTATTGCTGAGCACATTGTAAGCCGCCCTGAGTCTCCGGAGAAGGACGGCATATAAATCAAATTAAAAAGAAAGAAAAGAAAAGAAAAGAACCGCCATCCAGTCAGAGCTGAAGAAGCTTCTTGGATGAGAAGCGAAACGTCTTCAAAGAAAAACAAGGAAGGCCAGTTGCATCGGGGAAAAAAACACCTTTGGTTCCACTAGGACTATAATAAGACCGGCATTCACCCTGTCACTCTCTCAAAAGATCTCGAAGACTTCGGTTTGTCTAGCAAACCTGTGGTTTGATTGTGGTCACCAGGCGGGGGTTTGTTTGAGTTTTGTCTTGGGGTTTTATTTTGGTGAGCCACTTGGAGTCACCATGGATGTGTCAGGCGGCGGTATAAGTGTTCTTAATAAATACATTAGACCAGTGGTGAAATCTAAATTTTTTTTACTACCGGTTGTGTGGGCGTGGCTTGGTGGGCATGGTGTGGCTTGGTGGGCGTGGCTTGGTGGGTGTGGCAGGGGAAGGATACTGCAAAATCTCCATTCCCTTCCCACTCCTGGGGGGAGGATATTGCAAAATCTCCATTCCCATCCCACTCTGGGGCCAGCCAGAGGTGGCATTTGTCGGTTCTCCGAACTACTCAAAATTTCTGCTACCGGTTCTCCAGAACCTGTCAGAACCTGCTGGATTTTACCCCGGCATTAGACACCATACTTAAAAGCAGAGACATCACCCTGCCAATAAAAGTGCGTATAGTCAAGGCGATGGTTTTCCCAGCTGCAATGTCTGGCTGTGAAAGTTGGACCATAAGGAAGGCTGAGAAGGCCAAAGAATGGAGGCCTTTGAACTCTGGTGCTGGAGAAGACTCCTGCGAGCCCCTTGGACTGCAAGGAGATCAAACCGGTCAGTCCTAGAAGAGATCAACCCTGACTGCTCTTTAGAAGGCCAGATCCTGAAGAGGAAACTCAAATATTTTGGCCACCTAATGAGAAGGAAGGACTCCCTGGAGAAGAGCCACTTTTTCCAGGGCCGCTGTAACTTCAAACGGTCAGTAAATGAACTGTTGTAAGTAGAGAACTATGTGTCTCAGATGGAAATGTATCAAGGAGAGAAGCAACCTAGAATTAAGGAGAAATTTTGTGACAGTGAAATCAATTAACCAGTGGAACAGCTTGCCACCAGAAGTTGTGAACGCTCCATCTCTGGAGGTTTTCAAAAAGAGACTGAACAATCATCACTCTGAAATGATATAGGCCAGTGATGGCTAACCTTTTAGCCATCGCGTGCCAAAAGCGGGGGGACCACGGTGGGGTCACACGCACGCATGACCACATCCATAATTCTATGTGCCCCCCCTATGCTCCCCCCACTTTTGGCACGCAATGGCACGGTGGGCCCGGTAGGCCTGTTTTTTGCTCTCCCCAGGCTCCAGAGCCTTTCTAGGAGCCTGGGGAGGGTGAAAACGGCCTTCCCCACTCCCCCAGAGGCTCTCTGGAGGCCAGAAACAGTGTGTTTCCTGACTTCTGGTGGGCCCAGAAGGCCCAAAAATCAGCTGGCTGGCGCACGCATGTGTGCCGAAGCTGAGCTCGCGTGCCCATGTGCCATCTGTGGCACCCGTGCCATAGGTTCGCCATCACGGGTATAGGCTCTCCTGCTTGAGCAGTGGGCTGGACTAGAAGACCTCCAAGGTCCCTTCCAACTCAGTTACTCTAGGTTTCATGTTTGTGGTATTTGTGCTGGGTGTAGATTGTTTTTTTTTAGAGCCCCGCTGTGAATTTTGTTATTCAAGTTGATAATGGCTTTATATGTTTTAAGACGACACTTCGTTCTTTCGGCAGATGTGAATTGTTCTAAACCGCCAAAGTCATGCAATTGAGATGGGGGGGGTCTACATCCATTGGGGCAAAAAAAAAAAAAAGAATAAATGCCGTTGGACCCCTTCCCCTAAATGTCTTCAACTCTTCCTTGCAGAGTTCCAATCATTGTAATGGCAAAGCGTTTCCAGCAGAGTTGGAGCCCGCGAATGGCCACCTGAGGCTCACCTCGAATCCTGTGGTGCTTAAACAGCAGGTGGAAGAAGTGACGGCTCTGCGACTCCTGGATGAGACCCCCCTGCACCATTCGGCCTACATCCCGGTGCCCCGGCAGAGGTATGCGGTGTGGGACCACCATTCGTAGTGGCACTTTCCTCTCCTATCTCCTCCTCTCCTCTCCTTCCCTCCTCTCCTCCCTCCTTTCTTCCTTCCTCCCTCCCTCCCTGATCAATCCCCTCTCCTCCCTTCCTTTCCCTTCCCTTCCCCTCCTTCCCTCTCTTCCTTCCTGATCAATCTTTTCTCCCCTCCCCTCCTCCCTCCCTCCCTCCTTTCCTTCCTTCCTCCCTCCATCCCTCTCTTCCTTCCTGATCAACCTTCTCTCCTCTCCTCTCCTCTCCCTCCCTCCTCTCCTCCCTCCTTCCTTCCTCCCTCCCTCTCTTCCTTCCTGATCAACCTTCTCTCCTCCCCTCCCCTCCCCCCTTCCTTCCTTCTTCCCTCCCTCCCTCCCTGATCAATCCCCTCTCCTCCCTTCCTTTCCTTTCCCTTCCCCTCCTTCCCTCTCTTCCTTCCTGATCAACCTTTTCTCCCCTCCCCTCCTCCCTCCCTCCCTCCTTTCCTTCCTTCCTCCCTCCATCCCTCTCTTCCTTCCTGATCAACCTTCTCTCCTCTCCTCTCCTCTCCCTCCCTCCTCTCCTCCCTCCTTCCTTCCTCCCTCCCTCTCTTCCTTCCTGATCAACCTTCTCTCCTCCCCTCCCCTCCCCCCTTCCTTCCTTCTTCCCTCCCTCCCTCCCTGATCAATCCCCTCTCCTCCCTTCCTTTCCTTTCCCTTCCCCTCCTTCCCTCTCTTCCTTCCTGATCAATCTTTTCTCCCCTCCCCTCCTCCCTCCCTCCCTCCTTTCCTTCCTTCCTCCCTCCATCCCTCTCTTCCTTCCTGATCAACCTTCTCTCCTCTCCTCTCCTCTCCCTCCCTCCTCTCCTCCCTCCTTCCTTCCTCCCTCCCTCTCTTCCTTCCTGATCAACCTTCTCTCCTCCCCTCCCCTCCCCCCTTCCTTCCTTCTTCCCTCCCTCCCTCCCTGATCAATCCCCTCTCCTCCCTTCCTTTCCTTTCCCTTCCCCTCCTTCCCTCTCTTCCTTCCTGATCAACCTTTTCTCCCCTCCCCTCCTCCCTCCCTCCCTCCTTTCCTTCCTTCCTCCATCCATCCCTTCCTTCCTGATCAACCTTCTCTCCTCTCCCTCCATCCTCTCCTCCCTCCTTCCTTCCTTCCTCCCTCCCTTCCTGATCAATCCCCTCTCCTCCCTTCCTTTCCCTTCCCTTCCCGTCCTTCCCTCTCTTCCTTCCTGATCAACCTTTTCTCCCCTCCCCTCCCCTCCCTTCTTCTGTGCCTCCTCACTCTCTTTCCTTCCTTCCTCCCTCCCTCCCTCCTTTCCTTCCTTCCTTCCTCCATCCCTCTCTTCCTTCCTGATCAACCTTCCCTCCTCTCCCTCCCTTCCTCTTTCCTTCTTTCCTCCCTCCCTCCCTCTCTGCCTCCCTTCCCGATCAATTGCCTCCTCCCTTCCCTTCCCCACCCCTCCTTCTCTACCTCCCTTCCTGATCAACCTTTTCTCCTTTCCCCTCACCTCCCTTCCTCTGTCCCTCCCTCCCTTCCAGGGGTGAAATCCAAAATTTTTCCCTACCGGTTTTGTGGGCGTGGCTTGGAGGGTGTGGCAGGGTAAGGATATTGCAAAATCTCCATTCCCACACCACTCCAGGGGAAGGATACTGCAAAATCTCCATTCCCTCCCTTCCTGGGGGAAGGATATTGCAAAATCTCCATTCCCACCCCACTCTGGGGCCAGCCAGAGGTGGTATTTGCCAGTTCTCTGAACTACTCAAAATTTCCGCTACCGGTTCTCCAGAACCTGTTAGAACCTGCTGGATTTCACCCCTACTCCCTTCCTTTCCCTTCCTCCCTCCCTCCCTCCTTCTTTCCTTTGTTCCTTCCTCCATCCCTCTCTTCCTTCCTGATCAACCTTCTCTCCTCTCCCCTCCCTTCTCCTCTCTGCTTCTTTTTCCTTTCCTTCCCTTCCCTTCCCTTCCCTTCCCTTCCCTTCTCTTCCTTTCCTTTCCTTTCCTTTCCTTTCCTTTCCTTTCTTTTCTTTTCTTTTCTTTTCTTTTCTTTTCTTTTCTTTTCTTTTCTTCATCTCATGCGCTTGCATTACTTTTGAAGAGAAAATAAGCCGAGTGGTTGTTTGGTGCTGGTTGGAAGCCTTAATGGGATACTCCTGAATGCCGGAGGTTTTTCTTTAAAGCTGTGCTTCTCAACTTCGGCTGCTTTAAAATGTGCGGATTTCAAATCCCAGAATTCCCCGACCATCATGCAGTTGCCGTGTGAAAACATCAAAGGAACGATTAACCCGTGGAACAACCTGCCTCCAGAAGTTGTGGGTGCTTCATCACTGGAGGTTTTTGCTTCATCACCGGGCAGCCAGATAGGGTTTCCTGCCTGAGCAGGAGGTTGGACTAGAAGACCTCCAGAGTCCCTTCCAACTCTGTTATTCTATTATTTTGGACCCCTTCCCTTCTTCCCCCCCCCACTCCCCAAGGTGAGCCTTTGAACACAGGTAGTCCATTTAGTAGGGATGCAGTGGCTCAGTGGCTAAGACGCTAAGCTTGTCGATGGAAAGGTTGGCAGTTCAGCGGTTAGAATCCCGAGTGCCGCGTAACGGGGTGAGCTCCCGTTCCTTGTCCCAGCTTCTGCCAACCTAGCAGTTCGAAAGCACGTAAAAAATGCAAGTAGAAAAATAGGGACCACCTTTGGTGGGAAGGGAACAGCGTTCCGTGCGCCTTCGGCGTTGAGTCATGCCGGCCACATGACCACGGAGACGTCTTCGGACAGCGCTGGCTCTTCGGCTTTGAAACGGAGATGAGCACCGCCCCCTAGAGTCGGGAACGACTAGCACATATATGTGAGGGGAATCTTTACCTTTTTAGTCCATTTAGTGACCATTCAAAGTTACACTGGCACTGCAAAAAAGTGACTTATAACCATTTTCTGCACTTCTGAACTTTGCAGAATTCAAGGACTTGGCCAGTAGTGGCCAAAATTGTGGAAAACTTTTGGGAAAAGTGTATTTTCTAAAACTAGCTAATAACACCACTTTTTTTGGGGGGGGGGAGTAGTACCATAACATTATATATCAATGGAAAGATCATTTAATCAAGAATGTAATGCAATAACTTTCATGAAGGATTTGCTATTAGAATAGCAGTATAAAGAAGAAAAGGGAAACACGTAGAAAAAATGAGATCTACAAAAATTATCAACCTAGAAAAAACGAGATATACAAAAATGATCCCCATGTCAGTTAATGTCAGATAATACTTAGTTGGGGAACTTTTAGCATGAATGATGGCCTTACAACGTCTTCTCGTGGAGTGAACCAAGTCTTTTAATTCTGCAGCTATGAAACCAAGATTGAATGACGGCTTCTATTAACTGGGTTTTATTGTTGGGTCACTTCTGACTAACAAATTTCTTTACTCGGCTCCATAGATTTTCCATTGGGTGAAGGTCTGGGCTATTTCCAGGCCATTCTAGCAGTGGAATAGGATTATCTTGAAACTCCAAAAAAAAAAAAAAGTGATGTTATTAGCCATCAAACCTCAAAAATGCACTTTTCCCAAAAGCTTTCCACAATTTTGGCCACTGCTGTATTTATGACAGTTGCCGAGCCCTGGGCTCATGTGATATCCTTTTTGCAAGTGGGGAAGCCGGATTCCCTTAACAACTGGGTTACTAGCATAAAAGCTGCACGGATTCACTTTGCAACTGTGGCAAGAAAGGTCGTAAAACGGGGCCAAGCCCAGTTAGCAACTGTCTGGCTTAGCAACAGAAAGTTTGGGCTCACTTGTGGTCGTAAAGGCGAGGACTGCCTGTATAATCATTGGGTGGGCTTTACTCCGCTGAGATGCTTGAGCCATTAATGGAAGGATCTGTCAGGCTGTTACTGCAGGCAGCGCATTTGATGGATTCATACATTTTACGGATATATTCATACGGATAAAACATGACAATTCCCCCAGTTGCAATTTGAACATTGCCCTGGGCCTGCGTATGGCATGAGATTAATGCATCTGGTTGGCGGGTGCCCTAGAAATGGGAAGGCATGATATAGACATAGAGGCAGATGAAATCTTTAGACCAGAGGTCAGCAACCTGCAGCTCTGGAGCCGCATGTGGCTCTTTGGCTCCCTGTCAGGTGATTCTACCACTGGCTGGCCCCGCCCCTCGCCCTCCCCTCCCAGTCACTCCTTGTCTGGCCTGAGAAGGTAAGAGCGACGGCGGGGGATGTGAGAAGCAGCCAGGGCAGAGACAGAGAGATACAGAGAGAGGGAGAGAGAGACATAGAGAGATACAGAGAGAGAGGGAGGGAGAGAGACAGAGAGAGATACAGAGAGAGGGGGAGAGAGAGAGACAGAGAGATACAGAGAGGGGGGAGAGAGACATAGATACAGAGAGAGAGGGAGAGAGAGAGACATAGAGAGATACAGAGAGAGGGAGGGAGAGAGACAGAGATACAAAGAGAGTGGGAGAGAGAGACAGAGAGAGGGGGAGAGAGACATAGATACAGAGAGAGGGGGAGAGAGAGACAGAGAGAGATACAGAGAGAGTGGGAGAGAGAGAGACATAGAGAGATACAGAGGGAGAGGTGGGGGAGAGAGGGAGGGAGGGAGGGGAGAGAGAGATAGGTCAAAAGGATTTTATGGTTCCGGGTGTTTTTTAACAACTGGTTCTCTGCCCTAATGACCAGCTGGGTAGGCATGGCTAGGGGGTCATGTGACTGGTGGAAGTGAGTGACATTGAGTTGGCCACACCCACCCAGTTTTTGTGGCTCCCGGTGTTTTCTTTTCTGTGGGAAACGGGTCCAAATGGCTCTTTGAGTGCTTAAGGTTGCAGACCCCTGCTTTAGACTAAATATGAGTGATGCAAGGAGACATCAGATCCCAAGGAAGGAGCATGTGAGATTGGTTTAAAAAGTCAACAAGAGTCGAAATACTAAAAAGGGCAAGAGATGATGGATAGATACAGAATACTTTTTAATATGGGATTTGTTTTATTAATGGTTAGAAATTAGAGGGAGAAATTAGAAATTGGGAAAACACTATTATGTATACTGTCACATAATGTAATATATTATTATTATTACTATGTATACGTAAATATTATGTTATTATTATCTTTTATTCATTAAACATGAAACTCAGTCAACTGAAGTTTAAAAAATGTATCACAAATATCATTGACTGGCACTGATGGTTGATACGGGCTGCTGCTGGCATCTTAGGTATCAGCCAAGTATCTTCTTAAAATATTTATTATTATTATTATTATTATTATTATTATTATTATTTACTTTATTCATTAAACATGAAACTCAAGTCAACTGAACATCACAAATACCATTGACTGGTGCTAATGGCGTCCTAGATATCAACCAAGTACCTTCTTAAGATGTACGTAGCGCAGTTTTTTGCAGTTCCGCTGGTGTTATTGCAGGAAGCTGCAATTTGTTGATGTATCTTATAAAATCCTTGGACATGGTACCAAGTGCCCCGATGACAATGGGTATCACTCTCACATGTTTCATCCATAATCGCGTCGTTTTGATGGCCAGGTCGTGATATTTCATGACTTTTTTCCAGTTCTTTTTCTTCGACTCTGGCATCTCCTGGTACCGCGATATCAATAAATTGTACGTTTTGGTTTTCGACAACTGTGATATCTGGCGTGTTGTGTTCCAAATGACGACGATGATTATTATTAACAATACCCTGTTTCCCCCCCAAAATAAAACAACCCCTGATAATAAGCCCAATCGGACTTTTGAGTGCATGGCAATAAGGCTAAGCACTTATTTCAAGGTTCAAAAAAACATAAGACAGGGTCTTATTTTTGGGGAAACACGGGTAATAATAATAATAAGTAAATTGACCCAGGCAATACACTGCTCACTAAGCATCTATGTGTGTTAAAGAAATAAGTATAAATAAAATACAAAACAAAAAAGAAGATTAATGCAGCCGGCAGCATCCAGATGGTTACCTGTGCAGGAGACAGGTGAAGCAACCTTAAAAGTGTGCAGAAGATTATTAAAAGTTGGAAAGCGCAGATTTTTCTGCCGCAGAATTCCTGAAGGTGCTTTAGGGAGAGAAGGGGGTACCTGGTTACCCCAGCGCAGAGGGGTATTTTCTTTCTTTCTTAGGTAGTCCTTGAGTTATGGCCACCATTGTGCCCCAAATTTCTGTGGCTAAGTGAGACACTTGTTAAGGAACGCAGAGCAGGATGGAGCCCATTAAATGGCTCGTGTGATGTGTTGTCGTTGTGGAGCGTGGCGGGGGGTTATTTTATGATATATGATTCTCTCTTATTAGTTTTATTGTTTTTCATATGATGTTTTTATATTCTTGTAAGCTGCCTTGAGTCGCCATGTAGGAATAGGAGGCAATATAAATCTCATAAATAAATAAATAGAAATTGATAGATAGATAGATAGATAGATAGATAGATAGATAGATAGATAGATGATAAATAAATAAATAAATAATAAATAAATAAATTTTGCCCCATTTTACGACCTTTGTTGCCACAGTTGTTAAGTGAATCACATGACCCCGGGACGCTGTGACCGTCATAAATATGAATCAATTGCCAAATTTTGGTCACGTGACCGTGAGGATGCTGTGACGGTCATAAGCGTGAAAAATTGATTGTAAATTTTTTTCAGGGCCGTTGTAACTTAGAATGGTCACTAAGCAAACTCTTGTAAGTTGAGGACTACCTGTATAAGGTCCTCTGACTCCAGATGATTCTGGATGGCAATCAGTAAAATAAAACAAGAATACAGGTAGTCCTCTACTTACAACAGTCTGTTTAGTGACCGTTCAGAGTTCCAACGGCACTGAAAAAAGTGACTTACGACCGTTTTTCACGCCGAGGACCGTTGCAGCGTCCCCATGGTCACGTGATCAGAATTGGAAGGCCTAGTCACTGGCTTGTAGTTATGACGGTCGCAGTGTCCCAGGGTTACGTGATTCCCTTTTTGCGACCTTCTGATGAGCAAAGTCCATGGGGAAGCCAGATTCACTTAACAACCGTGTTCCTAACTTAATAACTGCAGTGATCCACTTAAGAACGGTGGTAAGAGTGGTCGTAGAATGGGGCGCCCCTTGCTTAACAACTGTCTCGCTTAGCAACGGAGATGATGGGCTCAAGCGTGGCCGTAAGCCGAGGACCACCTTATCAACTAATTAATCAGAAAAAAATACAGTGCTTAATTTTAGAGCAGTGTTTCTCAGTCTTAGAAACTTTCAGTGGTGTGCACTTCAACTCCCAGAATTCCCCAGCCAGCTTGGTGGACTTCAACTCCCAGACTTCCCCAGCCAGCTTGGTGGACTTCAACTCCCAGAATTCCCCAGCCAGCTTGGTGGACTTCAACTCCCAGAATTCCCCAGCCAGCATGGGGGACTTCAACTCCCAGACTTCCCCAGCCAGCTTGGTGGACTTCAACTCCCAGAATTCCCCAGCCTGCTTGGTGGACTTCAACTCCCAGAATTCCCCAGCCAGCTTGGTGGACTTCAACTCCCAGAATTCCCAGCCAGCATGGGGGACTTCAACTCCCAGAATTCCCCAGCCAGCTTGGTGGACTTCAACTCCCAGAATTCCCCAGCCAGCTTGGTGGACTTCAACTCCCAGAATTCCCCAGCCAGCATGGGGGACTTCAACTCCCAGACTTCCCCAGCCAGCTTGGTGGACTTCAACTCCCAGAATTCCCCAGCCTGCTTGGTGGACTTCAACTCCCAGAATTCCCCAGCCAGCTTGGTGGACTTCAACTCCCAGAATTCCCAGCCAGCATGGGGGACTTCAACTCCCAGAATTCCCCAGTCTGCTTAGTGGACTTCAACTCCCAGAATTCCCCAGACACCTTGGTGGACTTCAACTCCCAGAATTCCTCAGCCAGTATCATGGACTTCAATTCCCAGAATTCCTCAGCCAGTATGGGGGACTTCAACTCCCAGAATTCCCCAGCCAGCTTGGTGGACTTCAACTCCCAGAATTCCCCAGCCAGCTTGGTGGACTTCAACTCCCAGAATTCCCCAGCCACCTTGGTGGACTTCAACTCCCAGAATTCCCCAGCCTGCTTAGTGGACTTCAACTCCCAGAATTCCCTAGCCAGCTTGGTGGACTTCAACTCCCAGAATTCCCCAGCCAGCTTGGTGGACTTCAACTCCCAGAATTCCCCAGCCACCTTGGTGGACTTCAACTCCCAGAATTCCCCAGCCACCTTGGTGGACTTCAACTCCCAGAATTCCTCAGTGAGTATCATGGACTTCAATTCCCAGAATTCCTCAGCCAGTATGGGGGACTTCAACTCCCAGAATTCCCCAGCCAGCTTGGTGGACTTCAACTCCCAGAATTCCCCAGCCAGCTTGGTGGACTTCAACTCCCAGAATTCCCCAGCCACCTTGGTGGACTTCAACTCCCAGAATTCCCCAGCCTGCTTAGTGGACTTCAACTCCCAGAATTCCCCAGCCTGCTTAGTGGACTTCAACTCCCAGAATTCCCTAGCCAGCTTGGTGGACTTCAACTCCCAGAATTCCCCAGCAAGCTTGGTGGACTTCTACTCCTAGAATTCCCTAGCCAGCATGAATTGAAGTCCCCCAAGTTGAAATTCCCAAGGTTGAGAAACCCTGAATTAGAGCCTTGTAGGCAAGGGAAGACATGGGTGCGAATGCCTCCGTTCTTGCATGCCAGTCCCTCCCAATTCCAGAGCGGCTGGCTGGTTGTTGCGTTGTGTCTTTTTGTGCGTCTGCCATGGCTCCGTTGCTCTCAGCCAATGTGCTGCATGCTGGCCACACACTTCACAACTGCACCCGGCTAAAAATAAGCCATCAGTCAAGAGGCCAATTTATGCATGTTTAATCTTCTTAGATTACCAGTGCGAAGGGCGCTGCCATAAAAGCCCGTCTGATCGGCCTGACGTGAAGCGGCAGGGGGGGAAAAAAGAAAAAAAGCCACAAACAATTCTTTTGCCCTGGAGAAATGAAGCTGAAGAGTGATCAAAGGCAGTGTCGCCTAGTGGAAAGAGGAACCCGTGTCCTTCTTTCCGCACCGGGATAAAGGAGAAAATATCTTGCAAAACTACAGCTCGTCTCGCCTTACAACAATTCGCGTAGTTACGACGACACTGAAAAAATTGATTTACGACCGTTTTTCACAGTTCCCTTTCCAGCATCCCGATGGTCATGTGCAGATGCTTGACAGCGGACTCACATTTATGACCGTTGCCTGTGTTCCCAAGGTCATGCGATCCCTTTTTGCGACCTTCGGACAAAGCCAAGTCAGTGGGGAAGCCAGATTCACTTAACAACGGGGTTACTAACCTATCAACTGGTAGGGGGTTCATTGAACAGCGGTGGCGGGAAAGAAGGCCGTCAAATGGGGCAAAATTGACGAAGCGAGCGCCTCACTTAACGACAGAAATTATGGGCTCGGTTGTGGTCGTAAGTCGAGGACTACCTGTATTTGCTGCTGTGTTGTAAATAGGGGGTTATTTTGAAGTTGCTGCTCTTTTCGTCATGTGGGGATAGGAAATCCCCAGAATTCCTGTGTCACGTAGGGAATTCTGGGAGTTGAAGGCCCAGGCCTGTCTGGAGGGGTTTCAGGTTGAGACGGCCGGTCTAGGATTGGCACCTCTAATGCACCTATGTCTTTGGTCCTGGATATATAGGTAGTCCTTGACTTACGACCGCAGTTGAACCCAAAAGTTCTGTTGCTAAGCGAAACAGTTTTAAGTGAGTTTTGTCCCCGTTTTACGGCCTTTTCTTGCCACCGTTATTAAGCGAATCACTGCAGTTGTTAAGTCAGTCACCCGGTTGTTAAGTGAATCCGGCTTCCCCGTCGACTTTGCTCATCAGAAGGTCGCAAAAGTGGATCACGTGACACCGCGACCGTCATAAATAACATGCCAGTTGCTGAGCCTCTGAATTTCGATCTCGTGACCACCGGGATGCAACCATCGTAAGCATAAAGAACGTAAGTCGTAAATCGCTTTTTTCAGAGTCGTCGTAACGTTGGGCGATCCCTAAATATTTTTTTTTGGGGTAAGTGCAGTGGTGGGTTTCCAATTTTTTTACTATCGGTTCTGTGGGTGTGGCTTGGTAGGCGTGGCTTGGTGGGCGTTGCAGGGGAAGGATACTGTAAAATCTCCATTCCCACCCCACTTCAGGGGAAGGATACTGTAAAATCTCCATTCCCTCCCCACTCCAGAGGAAGGTTACTGCAAAATCCCCATTTCTTCCCAATCAGCTGGGACTTGGGAGGCAGAGAATAGATCTTTTCCCTCTTTTTAGTTACGCAAATTTTAATTGTTTTTTTAAATGACTGGGGTTTTAATATGTTTGGGCCAAACTTATTTAATTCGATTTTACTTTGTTTTTTAAATTTTGTATTTATGTATTTTTACTGTTTGGCTGTTCACCGCCCTGAGTCCTTCGAGAGTAGGGCGGTATATAAATTAGATAGATAGATAGATAGATAGATAGATAGATAGATAGATAGATAGATAGATGATAGATAGATAGATAGATAGATAGATAGATAGATAGATAGATAGATAGATAGATAGATAGATAGATAGATAAATGTGGGCAGGGCCAGTCAGAATTTTTACTACCGGTTCTCCAAACTACTCAAAATTTCCGCTACCGGTTCTCCAGAACTGGTCAGAACCTGCTGAAACCCACCTCTGGGTAAGTGGAAGGTTGCTCGCGCAATTTTTGTGGGAGAGATGGTGTTTATTTTTTGAGGGTTTTTTTTCCTGGCGTTGTGTGGGTGCGTTGACGTGGGTTTGGGGCAGCCATCTTCTCTTTCCACTTGAGTAGGTCTTTGTGTGTGTCTCTCTCTGTGTAAAAGTAATTTAGGAGGAGTTGTGTTGGGTGGGCCAGGTGAGCTCTCCTTACCTGTGCAGCCGGCAGAAGGTAAATACTGTATTTAATTAAAGGCATGCATTTTGTGAAGATTAAAAAGCAGATAGCTGGTTGCGCTTTCTGCGCAGGGTTGGGAGTGTGGGATTTTTAACAACTCTGAAGAGGAAGCGAAAAGAGCCTTGAGATATTTTTGGGTCAAAGCAAAGGGGGGGGGCTGTTCCTGGGAGGGGGTTTCCTGCACAGGTGGATGTGGGTGGCAATATGAATTCAGGCTCTGGATTCATATGGAATTTACAGTAGTGGTAATTGTGGAAACCTTTTGGGAAAAAGTGTATTTTTGAGGTTTGATGGCTAATAACACCACTTTTGGGGGGGGGGGAGTTTCAAGAGAATCCTATTCCACTGCTGGAATGGCCTGGGAATAGCCCAGACTTTAACTGCACCTTGGTGGCGCAGCAGACTAAAGTGCTGTTAAGTAACACCAGCTGCCTGCAATTACTGCAAGTTCGAATCTCACCAGGCTCAAGGTTGACTCAGCCTTCCATCCTTCTGAGGTAGGTAAAATGAGGACCCGGTTTGTGGGGGCAATAAGTTGACTTCGTATAAAAAAGAACACCGCTTGGGGGCCCGAAAGCCCTACTAAGCAGGTATATACAAAAGTATGAAGGCTATTGCTTAATGCATTGTAAGCCACCCTGAGTCTCCGGAGAAGGGCGGCATATAAATTGAACCAAGAAAGAAAGAAAGAAAGAAGGAAAGAAGGAAAGAAGGAAATAGAAAATCTATGGAGCCAAGTAAAGAAACTTGTTAGTCAGAAGCGACCCAGCAATAAAACCCAGTTAATAGAAGCAATCCTTCAATCTTGGTTTCACATTAGAACAGCTGCAGAACTCAAAGACTTGGTTCCCTCCATGGGAAGATGTTGTAAGGCCATAATTCATGCTAAAGGTTACCCAACTAAGGATTAACTGACATGGGGATCATTTTTGTATATCTCGTTTTTTCTACGTGTTTCCCTTTTCTTCTTTATACTGTAACTGCTATTCTAATAGCAAATCCTTCATAAAAGTTATTGCATTACATTCCTGATTAAATTATCTTTCCGTTGATATATAATTTTATGGTACACAACTCAAAAAAAAAAAAGTGGTGGTGTTAGCTAGTTTTAGAAAATACACTTTTCCCAAAAGTTTTCCATAATTTTGGCCACTACTCTACTGCTCCAAGTTTGGAGCTGATAATGTAATGTTTGTAAACAAAATCAGGAGGAATCCGATAATCCCTTTTCTGACCAAGCAGTTTTATCAAAAGGCACGAGCTTTTGTGCGTTACAGGTAGTCCTCGACTTACAACAGTCTGTTTAGTGACCGTTCGTAGTTACAACGGCCTTGAAAAAAGTGACTTGCGACCGTTTTTCACACTTAGGACCGTCGCATTATCCCCATGGTCAAAATTCAGATGCTTTGGCAACTGACTCATAGTTAATGACGGTCGCAGTGTCCCGGGGTTGTGTGTTCCTCTTTTTATGACCTTCTGACAAGCAGAGTCAAAGGGGGAAGCCAGATTCACTTAACAACTGTGTTACCAACTGACCAAGTGGAGGGATTCACTTAACAACGGTGGGTGGAAAAATGGGGCAAAACTCAAGAAACTTCTCATTTAACCAGAGAAATTTTGGGCTCAGTGGTGGTCGTACGTCGAGGACTACCTGTGCTCTGAGATTGGCAGCCTGTTTGTCTTTCTCTCCTCTGGATCTGGAACTCCAGGAGCTCCTGGCTTGGAAAAGAGGGAGGGAGAAAATTGGGAATTCTTCCTTTTGGGAGCAGCCAGAGGAAGTTAGCTGAAGCCTGCCACGGATTTTAACACCACGGTGTCCCTCCCACCGGCAATGGCTTGGCCATTGGCTCTCCCGGCCTAGCGGAGGAGGCTTTGAGGCACCCAGCTGACCACGCCTGCCTTTGGAGGGGGGGGTGGGGAAATGTTATATTTTTTTCCCCTTTTCAGTCGGTCGCTGGAACCTCGGGAAGCTAAACGCTTCCAGGCTTCTGTGCATGACAGCCCGAGATTTAGAATGCCTGCTGCGCAGCACGCATGTGCTTTGGCAGGCATGTGCATGCCACATTGTTCTCCAAAAAAGAAAAAAGAAAGAAAGAAACACACCACCCCAAACCCCAAGTAAAAACAGTGTGCCAGGAGTCTGCAGATTGGATGCCAAGCCGAGCAGAATCTGGTAAACAGCATAAATCACTCAGAAAATGCCTGCATAATTGCACAATTTTAGTTCCCTTCGTTTGGGGCCTCTTTTTATTTTTTCTTTTCTCCTTTCCAAAACGCACTTTCAATTTTTTAAAAAACATTTTTTTTTTCTGGCTCTATTGAATTGGCTACGATCTCTGGCTTGGAGAAGCTGCAAAAGCGGGAGAGGAATCCTAAGCGGGAACTTAACAGCCGGAGCGACCCAAGTTTCTAGTTCTCATCAACGAAGGCGCGAGGAACTCTTCCTCTGCGTTAGAGGAAGAGTCGGATCAACATGGAGCTGCAGAACCTTTAGTGTCGATTTCATTGAGGGCCGCATCAGGGTTGTGTTTGACCTTGGGGGGGGAGCCAGGGGGGGGACACGGCCAGCTCGTCATCAGTCTTGTCGGGGGCACCTGTGGTGGGCCACGTGGTCTGCCAGGGAAAACGGGCTCCCAAGCTCCGTTTTCGGCTGCGACGGCCTCCTGCATCCCTCTGCCAGCGGAAAAGGAGCTCAGGAAGGCTGCGGGTGGCTCTCTCGAGCTCCGTTTTCGCTGGCCGAGGCATCCTGGGCTGGTCCTTTGCTGTTTCCAGGCCAGTCCTGCGGGCCAGATCTACGCACCCTGCAGGCCGGATCCGGCCCCTGGGCCTTGAGTTGACACCGCTGGTTTAGTGGTTCTACATTTTGACACACTTTGACTAAAAATGGGAAGCTCCGCAGGTGGCCCTGCAGTTATACAGGTAGTCCTCGATTTACAACTGCTTGTTTAGCAACCGTTCGAACAGAAACTGAAAAAAAAGTGACGGTTGTTAAAGTGAATCGCTGCGTTTGTTAACTTAGTAACACGGTCGTTAAAGCGAATCCAGCTTCCCCCATTGACGCTGCTTGTCGGAAGGTCGCAAAAGGGGATCCCATGACCACAGACACTGCGACGGTCATAAGTATGAGTCAGTTGCCAAGCGTCTGAATTTGGATCACACGACCGCGGGGAATGCTGCAGCGGTCGTAAAGTGTGAAACACGGTCATAAGTCCCTGTTGCAACTTGGAACGGTCACTCAATGAGCTGTTGTGAGTTGATACTCCCTGTATTACTATTGTTTATTAGATTTTTGGCAAAATTTTTGGCAGGTAATTTTTTTTAAAAATGCCAATATTCTCCTTGCTGGAGAATGAAGTCCCGTGTCCTGACTGGCAAGATGGCAAGATAGCATCAAATGTCCCCCAGCTTGGTCTACTTTGAAGGGCTCATTAAATTAAATTGCTTCGTTGCTGGATTCCAAGTAGAAGGAAGCCCTTCCCTGAAATGGTATTAATTAACCAAGTATTTCTCAACCTGAGCAACTTGAAGACGTCTGGACTTCAACTCCCAGAATTCCCCAGCCAGTTTTCCTTCAGTGTTTCCTAGTATCGTTGTTCTATCTCAGCTGTCGTTTACCTCAAACCTGGAAACTGATATAACCTCCGCTTGCAGAAAGTTAAAGTGACAATTAGGGAGATTGCAGAACTAGAACTCACCGTCTCCTGGTGATTGGCCCAAAGTCATCCAGCCGGCTTTCATGCCTAAGGTGGGACTAGAACTCACCGTCTCCTGGTGATTGGCCCAAAGTCATCCAGCCGGCTTTCATGCCTAAGGCGGAACTAGAACTCACCGTCTCCTGGTGATTGGCCCAAAGTCACCCAGGGGGCTTTCATGCTAAGGCGGAACTAGAACTCACAGTCTCCTGGTGATTGGCCCAAAGTCACCCAGCCAGCTTATATGCCTAAGGCGGAACTAGAACTCACCTTTTTCTGGTGACTGGCCCAATGTCACCCAGCCGGCTTTCATGCCTAAGGCAGGACTAGAAGTCACCGTCTCCTGGTGATTGGCCCAAAGTCACCCAGCCAGCTTACATGCCTAAGGTAGGACTATAACTCACGGTCTCCTGGTGATTGGCCTAAAGTCACCCAGCCAGTTTACATGCCTAAGGAGGAACTAGAACTCACCATCTCCTAGTGATTGGCCCAAAGTCACCCAGCCGGCTTACATGCCTAAGGCGGAACTAGAACTCACGGTCTCCTGGTGATTGGCTCAAAGTCACCCAGCTGGCTTTCATGCCTCAGGTGGGACTAGAACTCACCATCTCCTGGTGATTGGCCCAGTGTCACCCAGTCGACTTTCATGCCTAAGGCAGGACTATAACTCCACCATCTCCTGGTAATTGGCTCAAAGTCACCCAGCCGGCTTTCATGCCTAAGGCAGAACTAGAATTCATTGTCTCCTGGTTATTGCCCCAAAATCACCCAGTGATCGTCATTCAGCAATCCCAGGATTCCAGAGGTAGTTTTGTGGCTCGCGCTGAAGCAACAGAGTTGTCTAAACAAGCCATCATGGGCCAGTTGGCACATTGCGTGAGGCTGCTGTGCCAAGCGGGTGCTTTGAAGCCGCATTTCAGAGCTGGGCAGGGCCGGGCCCTGCTTCCAAAGAGGTGTTTAAGAATATTAATGGGATGTTATAACAGTGTTTCTCAACCATGGCAGCTCTAGGAGGTGTGGACTTCAACTCCCAGAATTCCCCAGCCAGCAAAGGATTCTGGGAGTTGAAGTCCACATATCTTAAAGTAGAAAACTTTGAAAAAACTTGATCCAGATTGCGGAAAGGTATTCAGCGTTTCACCTCAGGAAGTGCCTTTTTTTCCACCCCGCAAGGGTGTGGTTTGGTTCCCTGCCTGTAAAGTACAGCTAGTCCTGGACTTACGACCAGACTATGCCCTGCTAAGCAAAGCGGTTGTTAAGTGAATCGTGCCCAATTATGACCTTTTTGTTAAGCGAATCTACAGTAGTTACAGTGGTCATTAAGCCGATCGGGCTGCCTAACCAGAAAGCAGCTCAAAAACGATGATGGAAAGGAGACTGCGCATCTCGGAGAAGTTTTGCATGAGAGGATAAGCCTGTTTTGAGTATAAAATTGGTTGTGTGAATTGTCTTTGGAAGCAAGAAATGAAAAATGAGCCTGAGTTTTGCAGATACCAGGATGCTGGATGCAGAATAGCAAGAGTCGAAGGAACCCTGGAGGTCTTCTAGTCCAACCCCCTGCTCAAGCAGGAGAACCTACACCAGACAAAGAGTTGTCCAGTCCAGTGGTGAAATCTGAACCGATTTGCCACCGGTTTGCTGGCTGCACGCCATGCACTGTGCATCAAATGCACGCGCACCCATGCGCAGTATTGTACCAAAAGGAGGCTTGGGAAGGTAAGTAGAGCAGCAAGGGGGGGATCAGCTGTGCCGCGCGATTAGATTCACTAGGAAACAATTTCTTGCTTTCTAGCAATTTTAAATCACGTGGTACAGCTGATGATTGGAAATACCGGTTTGGAGGAATCGATAGCTGTTTTTTACTACCAGTTCACCCGAACCGGTGCGAACCGGTAACATTTCACCACTGGTCCAATCTCTTCTTAAAAACCTCCAGTGTTGGAGCACCTACAACTTCTGGAGGCAAGGAGTTCCACTGGTTAATCGTTCTCGCCGTTAGGGAATTTCTCCTTCATTCAAATTGGCTTCTCTCCTTGATTAGTTTCGATCCGTTGTTTCTTGTATGCGTGGTGGTCCATAGAGGATCTTCTCAGGGACTTCTCCCTTAGATTTGTGAGAAGGTCACCAAGAGAAGGTAGGGCCCTCCAGAGGTAGAGATTCCAGAGGGGCTCATTCATCAGATCCTTGGCAGCAGGGGTGGGTTCTAAATTTTTTTCTACCAATTCTGTGGGCGTGGCTTATTTTGTGGGCGTGGCTTGATGGTCATGTGACAATTCTTTAGGATTTAGCAGAGGTACTGGTCTACCAGGCTTTTAACTGCTTGCAGAGCTGTACCGGCCTACTCATTTTTTTTTGGAGGCACCGGTCTACTCATTTATTTTTGGAGGCACTGGTCTACCCATTTGTTTTTGGAGGCACTGGTCTACCCATTTATTTTTGGAGGCACCAGTCTACTCATGTATTTTTGCAGGCACTGGTCTACCCATTTGTTTTTGGAGGCACCAGTCTACTCATTTGTTCTTGGAGGCACCGGTCTACTCATGTATTTTTGCAGGCACTGGTCTACCCATTTGTTTTTGGAGGCACTGGTCTACCCATTTATTTTTGGAGGCACCAGTCTACTCATGTATTTTTGGAGGCACTGGTCTACCCATTTGTTTTTGGAGGCACTGGTCTACCCATTTATTTTTGGAGGCACCGGTCTACTCATGTATTTTTGCAGGCACTGGTCTACCCATTTGTTTTTGGAGGCACCAGTCTACTCATTTGTTCTTGGAGGCACCGGTCTACCACCACACTGCCTTTTAAAACTGATCAGCTGTAGGCCGGCCCTTTGAAGCTCCTCAGCAAGAGTTTAAACAGTTTTTTTCCTTATAGCCCATCAGCTGGGACTCAGGAGGCAGCAATAGATTGGGGGTGGGGCCAAATAAAAGGTAAGAATAACGGGGGGTGGGGGCGTGGGGGGGTGAACATAACCGGTTCGGTGACATCATATGTCAACGCTACCGGCTCGGCCGAACCGGGAGGAACCCACCACTGCTCGGCAGGGTTGGGGGTTGCATGCAATGTGGCTTTGATTGACACTTCTTTTTCCCCTCTGTGTCCTACAGAAAGCCAACGGAGAAGGCAGGAATTGACGAAGTCATGGCGGCCGCGGTCCTCACCAGCCTGTCTACGAGTCCCGTGGTGCTGGGCCATCAGCCCAATGGCTTCAGCGCAGGTATTCCTGAGCTGGGAGGGGGAAGGGGTCGCTCCGGCTTGATGGAGGTTTGACACACAGGTAGTCCTCGCCTTACGACCGCAGTCGAGCCCAAAATTTATGCTGCTAAGTAAGAGATATTTGTTACCTTCGTTTTGTTACCAATTTTACGGCCTTCCTTGCCGCCGTTGTTAAATGAAACGCTGCAGTTGTTAAGTTAGTAAGACGGTTGTTCAGTGAATCCGGCTTTCCCCGTTGACATTATTGGTCAGAAGGTCGCAAAAAAAAAAAAGGAGATCGCATGATCCCCGGGGACGCTGCAACCGTCGTTGCCCAGTGTCTTAAATTTTGATCAGTGGGAGATGAGGATGTCGTAAAGGTGAAAAAAATGGCCCTTCAGTCACTTTTTCCCCCAGTGCCTTGGTAACTTTGAATGGTCACTAAATGAACTGATGTAAGTCGAGGACTACCTGCACAGTCCCGCCTTCCCTTAAGGCAGTGTTTGTCAATCTTGACAAGTTGAAGATGGGTGGACTTCAACTCCCAGAATTCTCTTCTGGTCTTAAGACTGGCAGGAGGTGGGCAGGTGTGGCCCCTTTAAGACCTGTGGACTTCAACTCCCAGCATTCCCAGGTATGGCCCCTTTAAGACCTGTGGACTTCAACTCCCAGCATTCCCAGCCCAGGAATTCTGGGAATTGAAGTCCACAAGTCTTAAAGTTGCCAAGGTTGGAGACCCCTGATAGAAACTATCAGCCGGGGATCTGTTTTTGTCTCTTGCTTACTATTCCCAACTCTCGAATAACAGTCTCAAACTAGGATTTGGGCCGGCGAGAATATTTTCCACCCGAGCCAAAATAAATAAATAAATAAATATATTAAAGTTCTAAATATAAACATCTGTCATGCCGTATGTGTTGTTTATGACTCTTGGCTGGTTTTGTGAGCTTTTGTTATTTATAGGTTCCCCGACCATTTAAAACCAAAAAACAACAACAAAAAACACCCCACACCAATCCCAAAAAAACATTTTGGTGCCTCGGGGAATAAAAATAACAAGTCTGAAGGACCCAAATTGAAGATGCAAAAAAAAAATAAAATAAAAAAAAATGCAGGGAATAAGAGTGGAATTAAAGATGTGTTGTTGTGGTGTTTTGTGATACGAGGGAAAGCTTCCTGGTGCTAAGATCTGTCCCTGAATAACAGAATAAGAGAATTGGAAGGGACCTTGGAGGTCTTCTAGTCCAACCCTCTTCTCAGGCAGGAGACCCTACACTATTTCAGATAAATGGCTGTCCAGTCTCCTCTTAAAAACTTCCAGTGTTGGAGGATTCACAACTTCTGGTGGCAAGCTGTTCCACTGATGAATTGTTCTCACTGTCAGGAAATTTCTCCTTAGTTCTAAATTGCTTCTCTCCTTGATTAGTTTCCATCCATTGCTTCTTGTCTTGCTCTAGAACAGTGATGGCTAACCTTTTTGCGATTGCATGCCAAAAGTGGGGGGGGGGCGGGGGAGGGTCGTGCGTGTGTTTGCCCACATCCATAATTCTATGTGCCCCGCCCCTGCGCATGTGTGTGCGACCCCCCCCTTGCGCTTCCCCCGTTTTTGGCACCGTGGGCCCAAAAGGCCCGTTTTTCGCCCTCCCCAGGCTCCAGGGCTTTTCTAGGAGCCTGGGGAGGGTGAAAACAGCCTTCCCCCTCCCCCCGGAGGCCCTCTGGAGACTGGAAGTGGCCTGTTTGACAACTTTCAGTGGGCCCAGAAGGCCCGAAAATCAGCTGGCCGGCGCGCGCATGTGCGCCGGAGCTGAGCTCACATGCCCACCGATATGGCTCCGCGTGCCACAGGTTCGCCATCACGGCTCTAGAACCTTTTCTGGAAAGTAATCATGGAGAGATCCAATTCAGAACTTAGGAGAAATTTCCTTTTTTTTTTTTTTTTATTGAAAAAGTTTTCAAATACAAGTTTTTCCCCCTTTTTCCCCCCCCTCTTCCCTAACCCCCCCTCACCACCCATCCCCCCCTGTGACTTCTTCACAACATTAAGCTAATTCATAACTAATTACATAATATTTTACCATTCCCTTACTCCCTCCTCAAAATACTGACCCTTAGCATAATATTCTTATAACCCCCATTTTCGCAATAATCTGCCCTTTTTCTCCTCCCCCAAACTTATAATATATTATTACAACAACATAACATTTAATCTTTTATATATATTAATATAACATTTCAAAGCAGCCTTCTCCCCACATCCAAATTTAACATTTATTCAATTCTATCCAGTTCCTCCACTCCCCTAAAT
This sequence comes from Pantherophis guttatus, assembly GCF_059756535.1. Taxonomy (NCBI): domain Eukaryota; kingdom Metazoa; phylum Chordata; class Lepidosauria; order Squamata; family Colubridae; genus Pantherophis; species Pantherophis guttatus. The sequence continues at coordinate 5,811,987 of NC_142065.1, forward strand.
ATATGACTTAAAAATCCTTTTTCTTAAATTAATCAATCAGTAAACTAACCTATTTCAACCCAGTTTCCCGCAAAATTACCATGCACTACAATTCTAAATATGAACCACTGCCCACTCTGCTAAAATATGCATATATCTATGTATACATTCCATTTTATAAAAAGAAAAAAAGACAATAACTTTAAATTTATGATCCATATAATATCTTCTTTAACGTCTTTCCACTGGATTGTTGAGTCCATCATCCATAATTGGGTAACATAGCATCCTGGTGCAACAGTTTGTTCAAAATCTTCAGTCATCATCTGCCCCCATCAGTAATGAATATCCTCATATATATATAAAAGTAAAAACAACCACCCGAGTGACATTATGATTATATTCCATATAGTTGTAATTGTGGTTTTCATCAGGATTATTAATTCCCATCATCCTAGTGGGTAACAGCCAGATCTTCTGGCTGTTTCCTAACAGTGAGAACAATTAATCAGTGGAACAACTTGCCTCCGGAAGTTGTAAATGCTCCAACACTGGAAGTTTTTAAGACGAGATTGGACAGCCATTTGTCTGAAATGGTACAGGGTCTCCTGCCTGTGAAGGGGGTTGGACTAGAAGACCTCCAAGGTCCCATCCAACTCTGTTATTCTATTCTAAACCCAGTTCCTGCAACCGTTCTTCCTATCTTTCCAGGCCTTTTAACCATAGTGTCCTGGGGTTCATATTAGTGGTGGGTTCTTCCCGGTTTGGTCCGGTTCGGCCAAGCCGGTAGCGGTGACGATATGACGTCACGGAACCGGTTTTCCCCCCCCCGCCCTCCCCACCCCCACCCCCAATCTATTCTTACCTTTTATTTGGCTCCAACCCAGTCTATTGCTGCCTCCTGAGTCCCAGCTGAAGACTTGAGGGAAAAAACCTGTTTAAACTTTTGCCGTGGGGCTTCAAAGGGCCGCCCTACAGCTGATCAGTGTTAAAAGCAAACAAATGAGTTGGGTCGTAAGTACGAGGACCGGTCGTAAGTGCGAGGACCTTCCAGAAATGACTCTGACCAGCTAGCCACGCCCACCTAGTCACATGACCTCCAAGCCACACCCACAAAATAAGCCACGCCCACAGAACCGGTAGTAAAACAATTTAGAACCTACCCCTGGTTGATATGCTCCCCTTCTGCGACCTCCCGACAAGCAAAGTCAATGCTGCGGCCAGATTCCCTTAACAATCACGTCCCTAACTCAACAACGGCAGCGATTCGCTTAACGACGGTGGCAAGAAAAGTTGTAAAACGGGGCAAAACTCACTTTAACAACTGTCTCGCTCAGCTGTGGAAATTTGGGCCTCCGTTGTGGTCGCAAGTCGAGGACTTCCTGCAGCTAGTTGAGTCTGGTTGTTTCATGCCAGACACCTTCTGACCAGGGGTGAAATTAAATTAAATTAAATTTCCCCTACTGGTTCTGTGGGCGTGGCTTATTGGGGGAGGTCATGTGACTGGGTGGGCGTGATCAACTCGACATCACTCACATCGAGGGGCTCCTCACCGGCCCCTCCCCTCCCAGCCACTCCTTGTTGCGAATGGCAGGAAAATGGGGAGGGGAATATTCCTGCCTACCAGCCTTCCCTTAGTCTGTTCTGAGATTGAGGAATGGACGACAGGCAGGAAAATCCCCTTCCCCATTTTCCTGCCTTTCACAAAAACGGCTCCATTCCAGCTGCTCCCCCTATTGCCCCCCTCCCTCCTGGGGACTACCTTAAAGGGACCGGCTGCAGCAGCTCCGTTCTGAATGGAGGGAGAAAAGTTAGCATTCTCTCTGCTGCATTTAACATTGAATTCTGTGGAATATCGAGCGGCCGGAAGAGGTGAGCGGCGACCGGCCGGGTGTGGGTGGGTAGGACCAAGGAGGGGTAATTGCTACCAGTTCGGCAAACTGATGCCCATAATCCCTAGTGATTCACTCGAACCGGTAGGATTTCACCCCTGCTTCTGACCTCGCCACCTTCTGTTTTGTTTTGCGACAGAAATGAACTGTGACGGGTGGAAAGAAGCTCCCCTTAGGTCTTCCAGCTGCTCCAGCAGCAACCACAGCGGAGACGGGAGCTGGGATCCCCCGAGCGACCTTTCCACCCCCTCCACCCCTTCGCCGCCCCTGACCGCCGACATCACGACCAGCATCCTGTCTTCCCTGCAGTCCGACCTGGAGGAGACGGAAGCCACCCAGTTTCTCTTTGGGGAACCCGTGCCCAGGAAGAGGAAGGTGAGAAGGGAGGTTGACGGGGGTGGTGAGGAGACCTTTCCCGCTTTGAGCCTGTCGGAAGGCTGCCCGGTTGTTTTCTTCCTATGTAAGGGTATGTGAGGAAGACCTTGGGCAGGGGTGTCAAACTCAAGGCCTACAGGCCGGATCTGGCACGCGGGTGCTTACCGTATTTTTTGGACTATAAGACGCACCGAAGTATAAGACGTACCAAGATTTTGAAGAGGTAAACAAGAAAAAATATAGTTTTTGCCCTCCCCGGGCCCCAGGAAAACTCTGCAGAGTGCTCCTGGGTCCTGGGGAGGGCAAAACTGCCACCCGTGGGGGGTTTGGGAGGCCAAAAACAGGGCAGTTTTTCATGAAAACGGGGTCCGCAGAGGGTTTGGGAGGCCTGCAGAGTGTTCCTGGGGGTTGGGGAGAGCAAAAGCGCTCTCGTTTTTGCAAAAAACGGGTCCGTTTTTGGCCTCCCAAACCCCCCACGCATCACCTTTTTGCCCTCCCCAGCTCCCAGGAGCACTCTGCAGGCCTCCCAAACCGTCTGCAGGCTCCGTTTTTGTGAAAAATAGGCCTGTTTTTGGTGAAAACGGGACACGCGGGGTGGGGTTTCGGGAGGCCAAAAATGGCTGTATTCGGTGTATAAGACCCACCAACATTTCCACCCTCTTTTGGGGGGGGGACACAAAGTGCGTCTTATACTCCAAAAAGTACGGTAAATCTGACCCACGAGTCCGCCCTAGAAACAGCGAAGGACTGGCCCGCAGTGCCTCTGCCAGCAAAAAACAGAGCTCAGGGGGAGCCCATTTTCGGCCGTGACAGCCTCCTGCAGCCCTCTGCAGTGAAAATGGAGCCGGGGGCGGGGGCGCTCCATTTTGACTGACAGAGGTCTAGCAAAACAAACTAAACACAAAACAAAAGAAGAAATGTTTCCTGTTTTGCATTTGAGCATGTAAGAAGGGACAGGAAAGGAGAAAAGGAAAGACGAAAGAAAAAGAAAAGGGAAGATGGGAAGAGAACAAGGAAGGAAAAAGAAGGAAAGGGGACGGAAGAAGAAAGGAGAATGAAGAGGAAGGGAAGGGAAGGGAAGGGAAGGAAAGGAAAGGAAAGGAAAGGAAGGGAAGGGAAGGGAAGGGAAGGGAAGGGAAGGGAAGGGAAGGGAAGGGAGGAAGGAAGGTTATAATGAGAGGGAGGTAGGATCACAGGGAAGTCCTGCCTTAACACTTGGCCACCATAAGTGCCCCCGACACGAGAGTCGTCGAGCTGGCCACCCCTCCGATCCCCCCCACCCCAAGGTCGAACACAATCCTGATACGTCCCTTGATGATACTGAGTTTGACACCTGTGACCTTGGGAGGCTGGAGGAAGGGAGAATGACGAGATAAGAGACAGTGGAGCCCACAGCAGTATAATGGGAAGGCGGACCAGAGGCTCAGAAGGCACCCTCCCTAATTTCTTTTGAACTATTTTATTTTAAATTTTATTCAGAAGGTTAAGTTACAGGTAGTCCTCAGTTTACGACCACAATTGAGCATTGACATTTCCCCCGGCCTCATGGACAGTTGCCGTCTGTATAATTTGCTCACCGCCATACAGGTATGTCCTCGACTTAACGACTAGCCCATACATTCTGTTGTTAATGGAGAGTATTGCCCCGTTTTACGACCTTTTTTTTTTTGCTTCAGTTGTTAAGTGAATCACTGCAGTTGATAAGTTAGCAACCCAGGTCGTTAAATGAATCCGGCTTCCCCACTGACTCTGCTTATCAGAATGCGGCACCAGATGATGACGTGACTCCGGGACACTGCAACCGTCATACCTGTGAGTCAATTGTCAAGCACCTGAATGTAAATCACGTGACCATGGGGATGCTGCAACGGTCATAAGTCTGAAAAATGGTCGTAAGTCACTTTTTTTGAGTGAAATTGTAACTTCGGTCACTAAATGAACTGTTGTAAGTCGAGGACTACCTGTACAAGTAGTCCTTGACTTACAACAGTTTGTTTATTGCCCCTTCAAAGTTACAACGGCACTGAAAAAAGTGACTTACAGCCATTTTTCAGACTTACGACCATTGCAGCATGGGGAATTTACATTTGGATTCTTGGCAACTACTGGTTCCTATTTATGACCGTTGCTGTATCATGTAATTCCCCTTTGTGACCTTTTGACCAGCAAAGTCAACGAGGAAAGCCACATCCCCTTAACAACTGTGTCACTAACTTCGCAGCTGCAAAGGTTCACTTAACAACCATGGCAAGAAAGATTGTAAAATGGGGCAGAACTCAGACAGATAAATAGTTGCCCAATCTCTTTTTAAAAACCAGTGGTGGAGCACCCACAACTTCTGGAGGCAAGTAGTTCCACTGGTTAATTGTTCTAACTGTCAGGAAATTTCTCCTTAGTTCCAAGTTGCTTGTCCCTTTCATGAGTTTCCATCCATTGCTTCTTCTCCTACCTTCCGGTGCTTTGGAGAATAGCAACACCTGTTTCACTTGGCAACAGAAATTTTGGACTCCGTTGTGGTTGTAAGGTGAGGACTACCTATAAACTGAAACACAACATTCTTCTTGTCAAGGAAGTCCAACCGGTCGCTCATCGGTTCCATTATCTCCGAGTTTCTCTCTAGTTTCTTGGGCTGTAGAAGAGACGGCGGGAGAATTGTACTCGTAGATTGTAAGTCAGGTTGGTCAGGGATCTGAGCAGTGGTGGGATTCAGCCAGTTCGGCCCCTCCCCTCCCCACCCCTTCCAGGAGTCCCCACGCGCCCCATTTTGGCTCCCAGGTAAATGCAGGGAGGCCTACTAGGCCCAAAACAGGGCGCAGGGAAGGGAGTGCCCCCCTGCGGCCCGTTTTTTCTCCCGGGGGGAGGTGCAGGAGGCCGAGTACTGCCTGTCACACCCTGTTGTGACTCAGGCCCGAGTAAGTAGTAGGAAAATCAGTCAGTGAAAAAACAAACTTTATTCGAACAGCTGAGAATTACTTCATTCCCAGCGTCGTTCAACTAAATTAAAGCAAATTCCTCCCAACACAAATTCCTCAGTCCTATCGCAAACCTTGGTCCAATTAGGCAAACTGCCAAAGGCCTTTCTTGGCAAACGTTCAGAAGTCACGGATACAAAAATAAATACAAGACTTAGACGAAAAAGACGACGAAGCTACCAACGTTGTTTTCCGGAAAAGCCCAAATGCTGTTATTGGTTTGTTTTAAGCCTTATGGGAGGAGCCAATCATCTCTTGGCCTTACTCCCGAGTCGTCCTCTTTGCTTGAGCTGCTCTTGCCTTCTGGCAGCTCTTCTCATGCGTGTATTAGGAACAGGCTTCTCCTGTTCCTCTGCCTCTCTGCTGTCAGCCTCTGGAGGCTCCAGAGTCTGCACCTCACTCCCCGATGGCCCTGGCCCCATCTCTGCCTCCGACGCAGAGCCCTCATCCAGGCCTTCCCCAGCCTCCAGGACTGGCCCATCTTCTTCCTCAGCCTCATCGCTGTCCGACTCCGCTGCCAGCTCCGCAGGCTGTTGGCGGACCACAACACACACCCTTGGCCACGCCCACCCAGCTGGTCATTAGGGCAGAGAACCGGTTGTTAAATTATTTGAATCCCACCACTGAATCTGACCAATGGTAGAATTTGAATCTTCAAGAGGACCTTTGGGATTCTGAGACGGGATGCGTGGTCCATCTTGAGAGGCACCAGAGCTAAGCTGCATGTTCTCATGTTACAGAACTCCACAAAAGTGATGTTCAAGTGTTTGTGGAAGAGCTGTGGGAAAGTTCTCAGCAGTTCCTCAGGGATGCAGAAGCACATCCGAGCCATTCACCTGGGGTAGGTCAGCCTCTTGGTCATTTGGGGGGGACACGTCTGTGTGGTGGCAGGCATGAATAGGTTGACTTTTTTAAAAAAATAAGTGTTATTAATTTTCTATGAATTACATTTCTTAGTGCTTAATAAACATCGTGTTGTCTGGGTACCGTATTTTTCAGACTATAAGACGCATCTGAGTATAAGACGCACCAAGTGTCAGCGTTCCAGAAAACCCCACTCCAATTAAAAACTCCGAGGCAAGAAGTTCTCAAAGTTCCATTTATTAGAGTAAATTAAAATTAAAAGGTTTAGGTTGATGCTGGGGCTCAGCACCCCGGACAGCCCCCCTTTCGGGGTGCCGTTATTAATTTTAGGGATTTGGGTTAATGTCAGTGTTCCACTCCAATTAAAAACTCCTAGCAGCCAAACTTTATGCAAAGTAATTTTGAAGAGGAAAACAAGAAAAAAAAATAGTTTTTGGCCTCTGCGCGTTCGATTTTTGCCCTCCCCGGTCCCCAGGAGCACTCTGCAGGTCTCCCAAACCAGAGGTGGGTTTCAGCAGGTTCTGACCAGTTCTGGCGAACCGGTAGCGGAAATTTTGAGTAGTTCGGAGAACCGGTAGTAAAAATTCTGACTGGCCCCGCCCCCATCTATTCTCTGCCTCCCGAGTCCCCGCTGATTGGAAGGAAATGGGGATTTTGCAGTATCCTTCCCCTGCCACGCCCACCAAGCCACGCCCACCAAGCCACATCCACAGAACCGGTAGTAAAAATTTTTGAAGCCCACCACTGTCCCAAACCATTTTTTGGCCTCTGAAACCCTCCACGCGTCGTGTTTTTGCCCTCCCCAGCCTCCAGGAGCACTCTGCAGGCCTCCCAAACCCTCTGCGCATCCCGTTTTTGAGAAAAACAGGCCTTTTTTTTTGCGAAAACGGGATGCGCGGGGCGGGGTTTCAGGAGGCCAAAAATGGTCCTCTTTTGGGTGGGGGGGGGGAAATGCATCTTATACTCCGAAAAGTACAGTATTTAATTTGCTTAGCAGTACAGATTTTATTCTTACTCTCCACCCCTTTTTTCCAACCTCTAGTAAAATAGAGTCAGTGTTTGATAGTATTTTATATCTTCTTTCTGTTTGATTTTCAATGTCAGTCTATCAATTTCTGCACAATCTGGTACCTTCTTCATTATCTCTTCATCTCACGGTGTTTCTTCATTTTTCCAATATTGTGCGAAGATAATCCTCGCTGCTGTTAAAACATGTAATATTACAGACACATACTTTTCTTATCAAATTTTTCTGATATCATCCCTAATAAAAAACAGTTCAGGTTTAAACTTTACATGTTTCCCTATTATCTTTCCTAGCCACCTGTGTATTATTGCCCAATATATATTTTGCTTTAACACAAGGCCACCACATATGATAAAATGTGCCCGTTTTTTTGATTGCCTTTCCAGTGTTTGCGAGACATATTTTTAAACATTTTGGCTAACCTTGCAGCTGGTAAGGCACGAATAGGTTGCCTTGTGAGAAGGAATTACAGAGAATCTACCAACTGACTTCACACAACTAAGGCCTAATGCTGTTTGTTTTATTCTGCACCTGGCAGAATTAGGTCATGAGTCTGTTTGGTCCAGCATGCAGTGTCTTGTGGTGGCTACTGGATGACCTTCAGAAGCTCACCAAGTCTGGGTTGGGGGAACGGGAGACAGAGCCCTTTTTCCACCAGCTTAACAGAGTTGGAAGGGACCTTGTAGGTCATCTAGTCCAACCCACCTCCCCCACTCAAGCAGGAGACGCTACACCATCCCCGACAAATGACAGTCCAGTCTCCCCTTGAAAGCCTCCAGTGATGAAGCGCCCTCAATTTCCGAAGGCAACTTCTGTTCCATTGGTTGATTGTTCTCACTGTCAGAAAATTTCCAGGTTGAATCTCTCCCAGATCAGTTTCCATCCATTATTCCTTGTGTACTTTGGAAAATAGCTTGACCCCTTCCTCTCTGTGGCAGCCCCTCAAATATTGGAAGTCTGCTCTCCTGTCTCCCCTGGTCCTTCTCTTCACTAGACTAGCTAGGCCCAGTTCCTGCAACCGTTCATTGTATGTTTTAGTTTCTAGTCCCTTAATCATCCTGGTTGCTCTTCTCTGCACTCTTTCTAGAGTCTTAACATCTTTGTTATAGTGTGGTGACCAAAACTGGATGCAGAATTCTAGGTGTGGTCTTACTAAGACTTTATAGAGTGGTATTAGTACCTCACTTATGATTCACGGTTAGTAAAGAGCCTTCAATATTCACAGCCAGGGGCAACCTGATCTTCATGATTTTCCCTTTTGAAGCCATCTAGGTAGGCTTCCATTAGATCTGCCAGATGCTCTTTCCTGGGGAGGGCTATATGGGGAGGGGGGTGCCATGGTTGAGGGAACTCCATTGTTTATAGCCACTTGCCTTGCTTCCTTCGAGGAGGACATCTGAAGAAGGATCCACAAAGATTTCGAATGGTTGGGTAGGAAATTTGCCCAAATGGGAGTTATGCATGGGCCAAGGACTACCAGTTTGAGATTATACTAGAAAGGAGGTTGAGATGATACCAGAAAAGAGAAAATTGAGATTGTACCAGAAAGGAGAAGGTTGAGATGATACTAGATAGGAGGTTGAGATGGTACCAGAAAAGAGAAGGTTGAGATGATACTAGATAGGAGGTTGAGATGATACCAGAAAGGAGAAAGTTGAGATGATACAAGAAAGGAGAAGGTTGAGATGATACCAGAAAGGAGAATATTGAGGTTGACAGGGTTCCAAGTAAGACCCCAACGAAAGAAGACTCTGAGGCTTGAGGTTCCTCAAAGTTCAATTTTATTAGAGGTGTCATATTGGCACATCTGGAAAAACCCGAATCTGAAAGCTTCCAGGTTTTCCCCACCCAAAGGAAAGTCCAAGTCCCTGCCCAGCATCCACATGTCCATCTCATGGTCCAATCAAAGCATCGTTCCAACTGGAGATGCCTCCCAGTCCCAGCCCTCCAGGTACAGGGCAAGATGTCCTTGACTCTCAGAGAAAGGAATGTTGTTTTGACTACGTATCACCCTTGCTCCATACAATCCCCCCTCCCAGTTTCCCACAGTAGTAAATGTGGCAGGCCTGAAGGCCCAATGCAAAAGATGGCTTCCAGGCCTGACAGAGGTGATATCAGAAAAGAGAAAGTTGAGATGATACCAGAAAGAAGATTGAGATGATACCAAAAGAAGGCGGCACGTTTTGCTGTTGTCTTCAAACTTCCCTGTGCATTTCTTTTCTCCTGCCACTTTTCATTCTTGGTGCTCCTTAGCAGCACCACAAGTCCTTCTACCGTGCCTGAGATGATAGTCCCTTGAATTCCCAGCAAAAGCTTCCTCTTCCACAGTTGTTTTGCTCTTTGAAGATGCTAAGGGCCCTTTGTTCAGAGGTGAAATGCTCCCGGTTCGGACCGGATTGCCCGATCCGGTAGTGATGGTGGCGGGTGGTTCGGAGAACCGGTAGCAAAAATCCCTGCACGCGCCCCCCCCCATGCTCAGCTGAATCGCACAATCATCAGAGGCTTTTTTTTTTACATTTAAAAGCATTTTTTCTACAACCTCTTCCGACGAAAAAATGCTTTTAAAAGTAAAAAAAAAAAACCTCTGATGATTGCGCGGCTCAGCTGGGATCCTCAGAGGCTTTTCAAAGCATTTTTTTCTGCAACCTCTTGGCCGAAAAGGTGGTACAAAAAATGCTTTGAAAAGTCTCTGACGATCCCAGCTGAGTTGCCTGATCGGCAGAGGCTTTTCAATGCATTTTTTAAAATGCGTCTCTGACAATCCCAGCTGAGTTGCCTGATCGCCAGAGGCTTTTCAAAGCATTTTTTAAAAGCCTCTCTGACGATCCCAGCTGAGTTGCCTGATCGCCAGAGGCTTTTCAAAGCATTAGAAAAAATGCTTTGAAAAGTTAAAAAAAAAAAAAAAAGTTGGTCACGTCCACCCAGTCACATTACATCCCCCCCCCCAAGCCACGCCCACAGAACCGGTAGTAACGCATTTTACATTTCACGCCTGCCTTTGTTCCCTTTCCCCCAGGAGGAAGGCTGACCTGGATCAGAGTGATGGAGAGGAAGACTTTTATTACACCGAGCTGGACGTCAACGTGGATTCTTTGACCGACGGTCTCTCCAGCCTGACCCCCGTCTCCCCAACCTCCCCGGTGCCCCCTCCCTTTCCAGTCCTGGAGGAGGTCCAGAAAGTTCTGCCTATTCCACTCAACCCCAAGGTTTCCGTGGTGTCCCACCTGAGCCAATCGGCACCCTTAAACCTCCTGAGCCATTCGGCACCTACCGGCTTGGGACACATCCAAACCGATCATGCCTATCAGGTGCGTCATCTAAAGGAGCCTTTCCGGCCAGATCAATGTCCACCAGATCCACATGTGAAGGATTCAAATTGATCACTGGTAGTCCTTGATTTACAACCAGAGGTGGTATTCAGCCGGTTCTAAATGGTTCTGACGAACTGGTAGCGGAAATTTTGAGTAGTTCGGAGAACCGGCAAGTACCACCTCTGGGTGGCCCCGCCCCCATCTATTCACTGCCTCCCAAGTCCCAGCTGATTGGCTGAGTCTTCTTTTGTTGCCCTGCACAGAACGGAGCTGGAAAGCAGGTCAGTGGGGTGGGGAGGGAATGGAGATTTTGCACTATCCTTCCCCTGCCACGCCCACAGAATCGGTAGTAAAAAAATTTTTTGAATCCCACCACTGCCTACGACCACAATTGAGCCCGGAGATTTCCGTTGCTAAACGAGACATTTGTTAAGCGAATTTTGCCCTATTTTACGACCTTCCTTGCCCCCCCCCGTTGTTAAGTGAATCAGTGCAGCTGTTAAGTTACTAACACGGCTATTCAGGGAATCCGGCTTCCCGCATTGACTTTGCTCGTCAGAAGGTCGCAAAAGGGAATCGCGTGACCCCTTGGACACTGCAACCGTCATGAATATGGACCAGTTGCCAAGCGTCTGAATTTTGATGACGTGTGTGTCAAGGTTCAGGACTGCAAAGGTCATAAGTGTGAAAAACGGTCATAGGTCACTTTTTCGATGCTGTTGTAACTTTGAATGGTCACTAAACAGACGTAAGTCAAGGACTACCTGTACTTTGTTATTTTCTGCCTATAATATAAGAATCTTCCCAAGCTGCTTGCCATCTCTTGGGAACAACCAGATAAGGTTCCATGGAACTTGGCGGGAGGAGGGCCAGATCGAAGTCTCTTGCGGCTATGCAACGATTCAAGGCTACTTCCCTGCTTGATGCCTCCTCCTTTCCTTGACCGGTAAAGTTTCCCAGCATTCGGTTTCCCCACTGTCTCATTTTGACATTTTGTCTTTTCACTTTCAGGCGATGGGTCCTACCGGAGTGCTGGCGGATCTGAAGGCTCCCCCAGCTGGGATGGAAATCAGCATATCGTGGCAGCAACCAGCCCTTTTCCCACCACCTCTGCCCCCCGTCCTCTTCAAAAGCCCCTCAGTGAGTAACGTGAAGGCCACCCCAATATTTTTCCTTGTTAAGAAGAGAGTTGATTTGAGAGCAAAGTTTAGGAGCGTCTAGATGACCCCTTAGATCAGGGGTCTCCAACCTTGGCAGCTTTAAGACTTGTGGACTTCAACTCCCAGAATTCTGGGAGTTGAAGTTCACAAGTCTTAAAGTTGCCAAGGTTGGAGACCCCTGCTTTATATCACACTCCAAACCTGTGGACTTCAATTCCCAGCATTCCTGGTCTGGGAATGCTGGGAATTGAAGTCCACAGGTCTTAAAGGGGCCATACCCGGGAATGCTGGGAGTTGAAGTCCGTGGGTCTTAAACGGGCCATACCTGCCCACCTCCTACCAGTCTTGAGACCAGAAGAGAATTCTGGGAGTTGAAGTCCACAAGTCTTCAAGTTGCCAAGGTTGGAGACCCCCTGCTTTATACCAAACCTGTGGACTTCAATTCCCAGCATTCCTGGGCTGGGAATGCTGGGAATTGAAGTCCACAGATCTTAAAGCTGCCAGGTTTGAAGGCCTCTGCCCTAGATCAACTCCATGGGGGAAGGACATTTCCTCTGGCCCCATGGACAGAAGTTGCCTTCTGTATAATTTATTCACCCCCATACAGGGAATCCTCAACTTACAACCACAATTGAGCCTAAAATTTCTGTTGCTGAAGCGAGAAGTTGTTAAGTGAGTTTTGCCCTATTTTATGACCTTTCTTGCCACCGTTGTTAAGCGAATCACCACAATTGTTAGGTTAGTAACACGGTTGTTAAGTGAATCAGGCTCCCCCGTTGACTTGGCTTGTCCGAAGGTCACAAACGGAATCATATGACCCTTCTACACTGCAACCGTCATAAATATGAGTTGGTTGTCCAGTGTCTGAAGTTTGATCATGTGACCCTGGGAATGCTGCAGTAGGTTGTAAGTGTGAAAAATGGTCATAAGTCACTTTTCTCAGTGCTGTTGTACCTTCAAAGCAGGGGTGAAATCCAGCAGGTTCTGACAGGTTCTGCAGAACCGGTAGCGGAAATTTTGAGCAGTTCGGAGAACCGGCAAATGCCACCTCTGGCTGGCCCCAGAGTGGGGTGGGAATGGAGATTTTGCAATATCCTTCCCCCAGGAGTGGGGAGGGAATGGAGATTTTGCAGTATCCTTCCCCTGCCACGCCCACCAAGCCACGCCCACAGAACCAGTAGGGAAAAATAATTTGGATTTCACCCCTGCTTCAAATGTTCACTAAATGAACTATTGTTAAGTCGAGGACTACCTGTATACTGGCTAGATTAATACTATATTATTTCCTGTCTTCTGACTTAGTGGACTGGGTTTTAATTCTCCTGCCCCCGAACTGCTGAAAGATTTGACTCCTTAGAAAAGAAACTTCTCAGCTCAGGATCGAACGGTGGGGTTGGGTCCTTGGTGGTCTCTGAGCTTGTTCGTTTTCATGCAGACGTTTCATTACCGAACTAGGGAACATCATCATGGCGTTGCTAATGAAACATCTGCAAGAAAACCACGAAGCTCAGAAAGCACTAAAGTTTCACAGGCCTCCTCCTCCATTCCCTCCTCCATTCCACAAACCCTCCTTCTAGCACTGGTCATGTTTCCTAGTTGGGTAATGAAACGTCTGGAAGAAAACCACCAGGCTCAGAGAGCACCAAGGACCCCACGGCTGATTTCTTAGCTGCGCCGTTGAGATCTCCTCCCCTTCTCAAATGACCCACTCTCTTCTTCTTCTTCCTCCTCCTCCTCTTCCTCCTCCAGAGCTGCCTGACTCCCATCCGACCTGCCGATTCGGAAGAGAAACGCCTGCAAGGCCCCACTGTGTCAGTTGCCAAAGGACAACCCTTATTGCCCTCTTCCGTGCCAAAGCCTGCAGCAGGCACCAGGTAGGTGGCTGTTCCTTCACATCTTCTCTCCCCCCCCACCCTCCCCAGTCTGGCACCCCCAACCCAGTCTCTCGAGGACACCAGGGTCACCCAGAGACTGGCTTGGAGGCTGTTCTCCAGGCTTGGCTGAGTCCCTCTGGCTGGACTTTAGAAAGTGTGCTTGGCCACTGCAAGAAGAGTACAAGAAGCCTGGATAGCTCTGCAGACTAAGCACTGTAATTTAACACCAGCTGTCTGCAATTAAAGTAAGTTCGAATCTTGCCAGGCTCAAGGTCGACTCAGCCTTCCATCCTTTCTAAGGTAGGTAAAATGAGGACCTAGTTTGTGGGGGCAATAAGCTGACTTTGTATAAAATATACAAAAGGATGAAGCAGTGGTGGGTTCCTCCCGGTTCGGTCCGGTTCGGTCGAGCCGGTAGCGGTGACGATATGACATCACCGAACCGGTTCTTCCCCCCCCCCGCCCTCCCACCCCCCCACCCCACCCTGTTATTCTTACTTTTTATTTGGTCCCACCCCCAATCTATTGCTGCCTCCTGAGTCCCAGCTGATGACTAGAGGGAAAAAAACTGCTTAAACTCTTGCCCTGGGGCTTCAAAGGGCCGTCCTACAGCTGATCAGTGTTAAAAGCAAACAAATGAGTCAGGTCGTAAGTGCAAGGACTGGTCGTAAGTGCGAGGACCTTCCAGAAATGACTCTGACCAGCTAGCCACGCCCACCTAGTCACATGACCTCCAAGCCACACCCACAAAATAAGCCACGCCCACAGAACCGGTAGTAAAAAAATTTAGAACCCACCCCTGGTATGAAGGCTATTGCTTAACGCACTGTAAGCCACCCTGTCTCCGGAGAAGGGCGACATATAAATCAAATTTAAAAAAGAAGAAGAAGAAGAAGAAGAAAACCCGTTGCTTTCTTGGAATAACCGTTCCGCCGGGTGCCACTGGACCTCACCGTCCGTTCCAAATTCACACATTTTTTTTGCCCTTTGGCTCAGAAAGGTGATCTGTCCAAGCCTCTTTTTTTTCTGGTTTTTCTTAGTCCCCCAAAAATCCCTCTTTTATTGAGATGGCTGTGAATTACGGTCATTCACAGCCCGTAACGGTCTCGGTGAAGATTCCGACCGACGTCTGCTCGAGTTGACACAGTCTTTCAGGGTAACGTTGATAAGCACCCACCTTTATCTCCCTTGAAATGCTGCCAGAGACCTAATTGCCAATTAGTTTTGCAAGGCCAAACGGAGCACAGAGTCAAACAGGACTTCTCAGAGCTTGAATTGACTATATAGTTGAGCCTGGATAGCTCAACAGACTAAAAGCCTGTTATTAACATTCAGCTGTCTGCAATTATTGCAAGTTCGAATCTCCCCAGGCTCAAGGTTTACTCAGCCTTCCATCCTTTCTAAGGTAGGTAAATTGAGGACCCAGTTTGTGGGGGCAATAAGCTGACTTTGTATAAATATACAAAAGTATGAAGGCTATTGCTTAACGCATTGTAAGCCGCCCTGAGTCTCCGGAGAAGGGCGGCATATAAATCAAATTTTTTTTAAAAAATGAACTAATTGCTTCCTGCAAAGGCTCACATCTGTTTGCTCCTCTTATATGTCTTATGGGAGGGGCCAATCAACTCCAAGCCTTACTCCTGAGTCACCCTTTTTTTCCTTAATTGTTCTTGCCTTCTGGCAGCTCTGTGCATGCGCACGCTGGGAACAGGCTCACACTGTTCTTCTGCCTCGCTGATGTCAGATTCTGGAGGCTCTGGAGGCAGCAAAAAACTATCAGATGGCCCTGGCCCCCTTTCTGCCTCCGACGCAGAGCCCTCGTCCGAGCCTTCCCCAGACTCCAGGACTGGCCCATGTTCCTCCCCAACCTCCTCACTGTCCGACTCTGCTGCCAGCTCTGCAGGCTGCCAGCGGACCACAACAACCCCAAAGCCTGGTAGTCTTCGACTTACGACCACAATCGAGCCCGAGATTTCCATTGCTAAGCGAAATATTTGTTAAGTGAATTTTGCCCTATTTTACGGCTTTCCTTGCCACCGTTGTTAAGGGAATCAGTGCAGCTGTTAAGTTACCAACACAGCTGTTAAGTGAATCCGGCTTCCCCCATTGACGTTGCTCGTCAGAAGGCCGCCAAAGGGGATCACAGGCCTCGGGACACTGCGACCGTCACTAATATGAGCCAGTTGTCAAGCCTCCGAATTTTGATCACGTGACTGTGGGGATGCTGCAACGGTTGTAAGTGTGAAAAACGGTCATAAGTCACCTTTTTCGGTGCCATTGTAACTCCGAATGGTCACTGAATGAATGGTTTTAAGTCGAGAACTAGATACAGAGCAATCTTTTACATTCCTTTTTCCTCAAGCCCATCTTCTCATTTTTTTTGATACGGGTAATCAACATACAACCGCAATCGGCAGTGGAACTTCTTTTGCTAAGCGAGTTGGTTGTTAAGTGAGTCAAGGTCTGATTTTACACCTCTTTTGCCACGGTTGTTCAGCAAATCACTGCGGTTGTTAAGTGAATCCGGCGGTCCCTAAGCAAACCCAGCTTATCCCACAGACTTTGCTCGTCGGACGCCGGCTGGGACGGTTAAAAATGGCGGTCACATGAGCTCAGGATGTAAATCCATGCCAGTTGCTAAGTGCCCAAATTCTGTTCACGTGACCGTGGGGAATCCTGTGACGGTCATAAGGGCCAGGACTGTCCATAAAACCCTTTTTTTTCAGTTCCGTTGTAACTCTGAAACAACTCTGTAAGTCAAGGACTGCTTGCAATTGAGTTGGGGAATCTTTTTAAAACAAAACAAAACCCCGCTTAATCTCTCCCCTGGTATAGCCAACCAAGTGAGGAGAGCCCTTGGCTTAGAGGTTAATACATGTGCCTAATATAGAGCCTTGGTAGTACAGTGGTCTAAGGCACCCCGTTATTAAGCTGTTATTAAGACCAGCTGCCTGCAATTACTGCAGGGTTCGAATCTCGCCAAGGCTCAAGGTTGACTCAGCCTTCCATCCTTTCAAAGGTAGGTGAAATGAGGACCCAGATTGTGGGGGCAATAAGCTGACTTTGTATAAATATACAAAAGGATGAAGGCTATTGCTGAGCGCATTGTAAGCCGCCCTGAGTCTCCGGAGAAGGGCGGCATATAAATCTAAATAAAATAAAATAAAATAAATAAATAAAAATAATATGCAAGTAGCCTGGGTTCGAATCCCAGAAGGGTATGGCTAGCTGACGAGCGCTAAATAGCTCGAAATTGATCTATACTAGTCTCCCTTTATTTCTTTGACGGTAAAATATAAATTCGACACAAAAATAGTTTGTCGTGAAAGCGACTGCCTGCGAAGGCTCCTGGAACCGGGGCTGAAAGGCGAAAGCGGAAGCAGTATGCTCCGTCCCATATTTGGGCAGACCAAGGTAGCCTCACCAGAGAAAAAACAAAAACACGGAGCCCTCGCCAGCTTCCTCCGCCCTCTCAACCGCCTTTCTCTCTGCCTCCTTGCAGGAAGCCGCGTGGCGAAGCCAAGAAATGCCGTAAAGTCTACGGGATGGAGAACCGCAGCATGTGGTGCACGGCCTGTCGCTGGAAGAAAGCCTGCCAGCGGTTCGTCGATTGAGCTCGGGGTGGGCAGGAAGGGGAATCTTCGGCCGCCCTTGGCCTCTCTGTCTGCGTTGCGCGATTTGCACTTTTGGTGCCTTCCAGCCTGATCTCTCCTTGCACCGTCTGCCCCCCCACCCTTGCCCTGACCCACCTGTCCACTCGCCCCCTTCTCCAAGCTGGGGGGGGGACGCTCTTTCCCAATTGTGCCTTGGCTCAGGAAACCGGAGTTTCTGGGATGAACGGAGTCGGAGGGGGGGACCCCTTTTTTAAGAGCAAGCCTCGCCGACTCCGGCCGGCCGAAGTGTCATCGGGGTGGTGGTGGTGGTCTTCTAGATCCTTCTGGACAGCCCCTCTCTTCATCCAGGGATACCTGCCGATCCAAGCCCCTCCGTCGGATTTACCCGCGTCCATCCACACATGTGAAAATTTAAGCCATTGCTTGTCTTTTTGATGGTGTTTATTTTTATTGTTTTCTTACTTCTGAAATAAGCTATGTCTCTCGTCCCCCTTTTTCCTTCACCTGCCACTACGGATCTCCCAACCCTTGTTGAGGTTTGAGACGGCACGAGTTCCAGAAAGTTCTTCGGAGCGGAATTTGTGAAAGCTTTGGACATTTTTCGTTCTCTGGGATGGGAGAGCCAAGCCTGACAGGTTGTGGGGTTTTTTTTTTTTTGTTTTTTTTTTGGATACCTGTCCTGCAATATTTTTTTTTTTTTCCTTTCTTGGTAAGCTTCGGCGTTAAGGACTTTGGAGCAGAAGACAAAAAACAGGCGTTGGAAGGAAAAGAAACGGTCTTTGCTTCCCCTTCACTTTCATTTGCCGGCTGCAAGCAGGTTTCTCTAAAAACTGCTGTTTCCCCCTCGATTTAAATTCCGTTCGGAAGCCGAACGTCCGGCCAAAGAAATGGCTGAAGGGGGGAAAAAATACAAACCTGTCAGAACGTCAGAGAAACGTTAAAAGTTCTTTTTTTGCTTTCTGTTTCTTTCCAATCTCGGGGAGTTTTCAGATTTTTTTTTTTTTTTAATTCCCTCCCTCCATCCTCCCCCAAAAATATTCCCTTCCCAAATGGTGCCTGCCAAAGAAAGGCTCGCTTTATAGGAAATGTTTTTCCTCTGCAAACCGTCTTGTGAATGGAAATGTTAAGTCTGTCGCAAGGAATAAGCTATGCGCCAAAAAATGTAGCCTGACCAATTTGCAACCTGGACTGAATTTACATCCAAGCCGACTCTTGACAGCAGGGAGAAAAAAATTGCCGATTTCCCTTAGGTGCAATCCCAGGTTTTTTTTGTTTTTTTTAAAAAAAAAACATTTTACACAATGGGGTGATGGGATGTTTCTGTCCGCTGTCATAGCTTTTTCCCGATCTAAAACAGCAAAGATAGAATATCCGCAAGATTTCCCACTCTGCTCTTCCGTTCCCCTTAAAAGAAAAAAAAGGCCCATCTTAAAAGTCAATTTTGGAATTAGGATATTTTTTTTAAAAAAAGAAAGAAAATCAGCCGTGGAGAAAGATTAATCAGTATTGAACTTTGGAAGTGGGGTTAAGTTTTGTTTAAAGCCATTTCTGTGGATTTTGTGGCCCCTTGGAGGACTTTTGGGGAGTTTCGGAGTGGCGGGTTCAGCATCCGGCATGAAGTTTGCTGGTTTTGCTTTTAAAAGTCACCAGAGGGTGGCGCTGTGAGATCAGTTGAAGTCTCTCTAGCAAAATATTTCTCAACTTTGGCCACTTTTAAGATGGGTGGACTTCAACTCCCAGAATTCCGCAGCCAGCATGGCTGGCTGTGGAATTCTGGGAGTTGAAGTCCACCCATCTTAAAAGTCACAAAGGCTGAAAAACACTGCTCTAACCCAATGTATTTGGCTTTAAACGGGATATATATCCACGCATCTCTCCATCCTTGCACAAAATGAATGCTATATAAGCCAGCCACCCTCATATTTTTAACGGTAGAGGCTCCTAAGAGAATGATGCCTGGAAGTTTTACAAATCTTGCACACCTAAAACCTCCTGCCTTGATTCCCTTCCGTCTCCATCGCTGTTTAGTGAGCTTGTCTCTAAAAAGGAAAACCTGAGCCACCGTGCCAGTTCTGCTCCGTCACCGAATTCCACTTCCGTTTAACCTCACCAGTCATATTTCTACGCACCTGTCTTTTACTTACGGCACCTTGTGACACCTGGAGATGCTTTTTTTTTTTTTTTTAATTATCTTCTGCAAACAATAACAACCAAAAGTCTTGTTTGTGTTTTTGGTGGAAATACCCGATTCGGAAAACCCGCAAACTGAAGAGAGGCTTTCCGAGACCAAACGGCCCCAGGAGATCGGTCCCCGCTGCAACGATCCTCGAGTGTTGGTGGCAAGCGTTGGTTTGTGTTCGGCAGCGTGCACTCGCCAGAAATGAGACTGCGGAAAAAAAGACCTCCGGATTTCTACTTCTTTGCACTAATTGCAAACTGCACAGGGGTTTTTTTTAAAAAAACTTTTCCTGCCTCCCAATTTTCTATTCTGTCCCACTGAAGCCAATATTCGCCAGATTGGTATTTTAACCATCGTGTTGATTTCTGCGTGTGTCGGGTGGGGGTGGGGGAGAGACTAAACTTTCTGCTTCCAACGCACAACCTTGATGTGTCTTCGGAGGACAGGTTTCCACGAAAGCATTAAAACTTTTTAAAAACCTCCCTTTTTAAAGGTCTTTTTCTTGGAGGGGTCCTTGGTGCTTCCCGAATTTGGTTGTTTTCTTGAGACCTTTCATCGCCCAAACTTGGTACGTCATCAGTGCTAGTCCTAGGTGATGTAATGTATTTTGGGTAATGAAACTTCTGCAAGGAAACGGCCAAGCTCAGAGAGTACCAAGGACTCCCATTTCGACCCTGAGCTGCAAATATTCCCCTTTATTGGCTGTATTCCCACCATCAGATCCACCAGCACTGGGTGTCCTCTGGAGGAGTTGGGATGTTCCCAACCCATCTGGATACCAAATTGGGAATTGCTCTGCCAAGCAAACTGGTCCTTTCCTTCTCTTTTTTTTTGCCCATTTTTTCAAGCTTTGCTCTGCAGTCTGGTGGCTGCACCAAAACCGGCAAAAAGTCCTTCGACCACGATTGTTAATTTTGGAGATAATCAACTCTTCTTGCTGTCTGCCTGCATCCCTTGGCCTCTTTTTTTGGGGGGGGGAGGGCTTTGCCGTCATCCTATTGCAAACCTATTTAGCAGTGTGTCCTATCAAATGCAGAAAAAACGCAGTTCTGGGAGCGAGTTGGACGTTGGCTTTGCAAGGATGCGTAACGAGCGAACGAACTTTTCGTTTCTGTTAATTCAGGAAGCTTTCTATGTACACTTATCCCAGATGTACGCGCACACCTACTTTTGAATTGGTAAAAAAAAAAAAAAATACAGATTATTATTTTTAACTGTACGAGTCTTGTAGGCTTTACCGTTTGATCGTTGGCCTAGAATTTGGGATCAAGCCTCACTATTGCTAGGAGCGTTCCAATCGGCAAGGAAATTCCACGGGGGGAACTGGATTCGGTTAACAACCGTGTTACTAACTTAACTGCTGAGAGTCCTTTAATAACTGTGGCAAGAAAGGATGTAAAACGGGGCAAAACTCATAGCTGCCTTGCCTAGCAGCGGGAATTTTGGGCTCAATTGTGGTTGTAACTCAAGGACTGTGTCGGTCAGATCCAGCGGCCAGTGTGCAATAAGACAATTTTCAGCCACAATTGGGAGCAGAATTTCCATTGCTAAGCAGTTTGTTCTTAAGTGAGCCATGCATGATTTTACCACCTTTTTTTTTTGCCATGGTAAAGTGAGTGCGGTTAAGTGGACCATACAGTCGTTAAGCGAATCCAGCTTCCTTTGTTGACTTTGCTTGAAAACTGGCTGGGTCATAAAGATGCTGACAGGACCCCAGAATGCTGCAACTGTTACACATACATACATGCTAGTTGCATGGCCATAAAATATTGAAAACGTCATGAATGTAAGCAGATTGCCAAGCTCATGAGCGGGGGGGGGGGGGGCGGTAGCAATTTCCAATCCAGATCAGACCATTTTTGGGGTTCGTCGTAACTTCAGTTGCTAGGTGAGCAGTCATTAAGCGAGGACTACCTGTACATTTAAAAAAAAAATTGAGGCTTTGCTGCAGGGGTGAAATGTAAAATTTATTCCTAACGGGTTCTGTGGGCGTGGCTTGGGGGGGAGTAATGTGACTGGGTGGGTGTGGCCAACTTTTTTTTTTGTAACTTTTCAAAGCATTTTTTCTAATGCTTTGAAAAGCCTCTGCCGATCAGGCAACTCAGCTGGGATTGTCAGAGACTTTTCAAAGAATTTTTTTACCACCGCTTTGGCCAAGAGGTTGCAGAAAAAAATGCTTTGAAAAGCCTCTGACGATCCCAGCTGAGCCACGTGATCATCAGAGGCTTTTTTTTTACTTTTAAAAGCATTTTTTCGTCAGAAGAGGTTGTAGAAAAAATGGTTTTAAAATTAAAAAAAAAAACCGGGAACATTTCACCCCTGCTTTGCTGATATTTTAATAATGCAGTTCTATTCCTCGTGTAATATGAAATGAGTCCTATTGAATTTGGTAGAGTTTACTCCCAGTAAATACAGCTAATCCTTGACTTACGACCACAATTGAGCCCAAAATTTACGTTGCTAAGCGAGCCATTTTGTTAAGTCAGTTTTGTCCCGTTTTACGATCTTTCTTGCCACAGTTATTAAGTGAATTGCTGCAGTCGTTAAGTTAGAAACACGGTTGTTAAGTGAGTCCTGCTGCCCCCATTGACTTTGCTCATCCAAAGGTCGCAAGAGGGGGAATCACGTGACCCGGGATACCGCGACCGTCATAAATACGAGCCAGTTGCCAAGTGTTGTGAATTTTTTTTTTTTAATTTGATTTATATGCCGCCCTTCTCCAGAGACTCAGGGCGGCTTACAGTGCGTTAAGCAATAGCCTTCATACTTTTGTATATTTTATACAAAGTCAGCTTATTGCCCCCACAAACTGGGTCCTCATTTTACCTACCTTAGAAAGGATGGAAGGCTGAGTCAACCTTGAGCCTGGGGAGATTCGAACTTACTTTAATTGCAGACAGCTGGTGTTAAATTACAGTGCCTTGTCTGCAGAGCTATCCAGGCTCTTTTTATTGAATTTTGATCGCAGGGATGCTGCCACGGTTGTTAAGTGCGGAAAAAATGAAAAAAGTGTGGAAAATAGACATAAGTCCCTTTTTCCCAGTGTCGTTGTAACTTTGAATTGTCACTAAATGAAGTGGTGTAAGTTGAGGACTACCTGTACAGTATATATTGCACCTCCTTATTAGTTCTTGAATCAAGATTCAATAATGCGAGTGACTCAGCGGCAGGAAAGACAGCTGCTATTTTTGAACTGATGGTTTCTTAAGAATAAATTTATCGTAGGAACAGATACCACAGGAAACCGATTTAGGTGGTGTTAAGAGAGTTAATTCCAGCTCCTGGAGAGAAATTTCTTTCACTATTTGGGATAATTTCCAGATGTGTAGATTTAAGCTCCCAGAATTCTCGGGAGATAATCCTGCTGGTTGGGGAATTCTGGGAGTTGAAGTCTGTAGTACAGGTGGCACTTGACTTATTCATTTAGTGGCTGTTTAAAGTGACAACGGCACTGGAAAAAACGGACTTATGTCTATTTTCCACACTTAATGACCACTTTATGACCCCCCCCATGATCATGTGATCAACATCCAGATGTTTGGCAACCGATTCATACTTAATGACCATTGCTGTATCCCAAGGCCGTGTGATTCCCTTTTGCGACTTTTTGACAAGCACAGTCAATGGGGAAGCCAGATTCACTTACCAGCCTTGTTACTAACTTACAAATGGCACTTAACAACTGAGGCAAAAAAGGTCGTAAAATGGGGCAAAACTCACTTAATAAATGTCTCGCCTCAAAACAACATAAATTTCGGGCTCAACTGTGGTCATAAGTCGAGGACTACCTATATAGCAATAGCACTTAGACTTATATACCGCTTCATAGTTTACACATGTTTACAGCCCCGAGTGGTTTACAGAGTCAGCCTCTCGCCCCCAACGATCCGGGTCCTCATTTTACCGACCTCAGAAGGATGGAAGGCTGAGTCAACCTTGAGCGGTGAGAATCAAACTGCTGCAGTCGGCAGAATTAGCCTGCAATACTGCATTCTAACCAGTGCGCCATGGTATTAAGAATTTTGGGAGTTGAAATCCACAGGTCTTAAAATCACCCCTGATCAAGGCCAACCCGCTACTTGGTGCAGGACTGAATACAATATTCTCTGTTAGTTGCCTATCCAATCTTAGTTTGAAGCAGGGGTGAAATGCTCCCGGTTCGGACCGGCTCGGGTGAGTAGGTAGCGATGATGGCCGGTGGTTCGGAGAACCGGTAGCAATGGCAGCTGGAGGCTCCGCCCACCTGCCCCATTCCCCGGACTCGGGGAATGCACCATTCCTGGACTCCTCCCGCGTCTGGCTGTCAGGGAAGGCAAGTGCCCGAAAGGTACCGGAGTCGCTCACTCTCCTTCTTGGATGAGCCGCCCTGGTCCATGCGCTGGCACATCCAACCTGCCGGTGAATTAAATAAACTCTGCGCTTGCGCAGCCGGCGTGTGGATCAGAGCGGCTCATTCAAGAAGGAGAGTGAGCGACTCCGGTACCTTTCGGGCGCTTGCCTTCCCTGACAGCCAGACGCGGGAGACAGATGAGCAGTAGGAGTCTGGGGAATGGGGCGGATGGACGGAGCTGCGGGAGAAATTTAAAAAGTTTTCCTACTGGGTTCTGTGGGCGTGGCTTGGTGGAAGGGGGTCTTGTGACTGAGTGGGCGTGGCTATGAGTGACATTGAGTTGGCCACGCCCACTCAGTCACATGACACCCCCCCCCACCAAGCCACTCCCACAGAACCGGTAGGGAAAAATTTTAGATTTCACCCCTGGTTTGAAGGACAACTTGTTATCTGGATTCATACTACTTTGGCTTCTCCCAAAGAGCCCTGGTAGTACAGTGGTCTAAAGCACCCTGTTATTAAGACCAGCTGCCTGCAATTACTGCAGGTTCGAATCTCGCCAAGGCTCAAGGTTGACTCAGCCTTCCATCCTTTCTAAGGTAGGTAAATTGAGGACCCAGTTTGTGGGGGCAATAAGCTGACTTTGTATAAATATACAAAAGTATGAAGGCTATTGCTTAATGCATTGTAAGCCGCCCTGAGTCTCCGGAGAAGGGCGGCATATAAATCAATTTTTTAAAAAAAAAAACTCAAATTCTACGTTCTCAATTTTTTGAAAGGAGCTAGCAAGGGGAAAATCACACAAACATACACACACACACAACACTGGCAGGGCAAGCTATTGAATATATAAACAGAGAGCAAACCCCACTCCCTTCTAACACTGATGATGTTATCGAGTTGGGTCATGAAAGGTCTGCAAGAATGTTCAGAGAGCACGAAGGACTCCACAACTAAACGGCAAAGCTTGGGGAAATTATGAAAAAGAAATACAGTGAAATTGTAAACACCGATACATTTTAGCAGCAATGTCCTGATTTATTGAAAGTGACTTTTTTTTTTTTTTTTGCATTGAAGTTAATCCCATGACAAAATATAATCAGACAGGCAGACAGTGAGTGTTTCTCATCCTGGACAAATTTTAAGATTTCAATTCAACTGGCTGGCTGGGGAATTCTGGGAGTTGGAAATCCATCTCTCTTAAAAGTTGTCCGCGTTGAGAAACACTGATCTAGACACACAAAGTTTGAAATGGTTTAGAAAACAAACCCAGTTACCTGAACTATGGGGGGGGGGGAAGTACAAACCATGTATCCCCAAGACATAGGGGCACTAAAAACTTTTCGTCCCCTCATCTCCCCAATATTAAACATTGCCAATACAAACACAAGTTTATAATAATATATAAAGTCAGTATAATATAGAATATTCTCAAGGGAAAAAAAAATCAGTGCTTAAAACGCTGTCCTCGTTCGCTTCAATAGACAGAGTGAAAAAGCACACTGAAAAATAAATATATATATATATATTTATGAAAGCGCACACAGAGTACCCCTTATTCTGAAGGAATCCTTTTTTAAAAAAGGCAGAAATCCAATTCATACATTAAGAGAACCACAAAAGAATTTTTTTTAAAAAAAAACACCATTCGGTATGGCTTTTTTTTTTTGCATCAACAGTTGCGCGTGTCACAGAAGGAAATAAAATATTGTTACTATTGCATTTTTCTCCCAGTTTTTGCATTTAAAAAAATCAACAACAACACCCGGAGTTTTTAAGTCTGTGGCATTTTAACAGAGGAAGAAGCTGTGCAAATATGGAAGCACGGAAATGAGAGAGGACCAGCCCCCGTTTTATCAGAAGGCTGCTGTGATTGAGCACTAACTTCAGAGGCAAAAACCAGATTGTGATTATGTTAAGACATTCTGATTTTTTCAGACTTTTTCTTTCCTATGCTCTGTTTCTGAAGGAGCCTAAGGTGAATCAAATTTCTTTGAGCCAGCATCGCTAGAAGTTATCCACAATGGCTGATAATGCTGTTCTGAGATTTCTGGCCGATGTTTTTCTAGTTTTTCCCGCAATAGCAGGGATTGAACGGGGCTGTTCTGCAAACAAGGTTCGGGCAAATCTATCTAATCGATTGATTTTTGTAGCGATTGCTTCAGAGCTTCTGGTACAAATGCACGTACGAAGATTCCTTGCAGATCGGTTGACAAAGGGGCACGAGCCATTTGCCACATTTGCCTCCATCTCCTGAAAGAAGAAAATCACCAAGTGGCCTCTTTTTCCCTTTTCACCATTCTGGTATTTGAAATTGGAAGGCAATTCATCCCGTGAAGACATGCAAGCATAATCCCTCGGTGTTGGTTTTCAGTCTTGGCATCTTTAAAATGCTGGATTTGAGCAGATATTTTATCTGCAAACCATAGATTGGATTCCTGTTTGCCTCCAGGAAAACATTTTCTTAATCTGGCGATTGCCAAAATAAAATCAGATTTTATTTTATTTTTTTACACAGATATTAAATCCCTGATTGTGTCAGCTTTTTCTTTCTTGCAAATCCAACTTGCCCCCCACTTAAAAGAGGGATGAGACACAGCTCATTGATGCAGAAAATACTTTTTCAGCAGAAGTCCAGTCTGTAGCTGCTGCAAGAACCAAAGTAAAGCTATTGCCAGAAAGATCCATTATATATTCAGACGATGTCTGGCTAATTCATTATGACAGCTTTGTGCGTTCCAAGCTGCATGGAATCAAAACTGGCACCTCCTTGCCCCAATAAAAGGTGTTCACCAAATGAACCAAGGAGGAACTGCCATAATTTATTGGCTATTTCTTTTTCATCCTTCAGATCATGGATTGCAAAATACCTCCCAGGGCTTATTGAAATACACAGGAAATGTTTTCAATTCATGAAATTGTGTTTTAATGTGGGGGGAAAAGAGAACCTGTACAGTTGGGTGGATCTGCATGATGGCTGGTGGAGTTTTCATAAAGATGGGGAAAGTCACATCATAGCTTCTTGGGACAAAGCCAAAACGTTCAGACAAACAATCATAATGCCCTTTTCTGAGACCATGAGTAGATGATTGGACTGGCGGTGAAAAAGTTTCCCTTAGCACGGTTGAGGTAGCAGTCCAAGGATTTCAGGAACGGTTGTGTACGATAGTCGAAATAGCAAGCAGACTGTAGCGCTCATCACCCCAATCTCTCTCCGCCCCCGCCCCCCCAAGGGAATGGTCTAATGCAGAGATCTTCAAACTTGGCAGCTTTAAGCAGTGGTGAAATCCAATTTTTTTTACTACCGGTTCTGTGGGCGTGGCTCGTTGGGCATGATATGGCTTGGTGGGCCTGGCAGGGGAAGGATATTGCAAAATCTCCATTCCCACCCCACTCCTGGGGGAAGGATATTGGATATTGCAAAATCTCCATTCCCACCCCACTCCTGGGGGAAGGATATTGCAAAATCTCCATTCCCACCCCACTCTGGGGCCAGCCGGAGGTGGCATCTGCCGGTTCTCCGAACTACTCAAAATTTCTGCTACCCGTTCTCCAGAACCTGTCAGAACCTGCTGAATTTCACCCCTAGCTTTAAGACTTGTGGACTTCAACTCTCAGAATTCTCCAGCCAGCTATGCTGGCTGGAGAATTCTGGGAGTTGTAGTCCACAAGTCTTAAAGCTGCCAAGTTTGAAGACCTCTGGTCTAATGATAGGGCCAGCCCTGTGGGTCACATCTTTGGAAAAAGTTCAGAGAAGAGCAACGTCCTGGAGTCCAAAACATATGAAAAACGGTTGCAGGATTTGAGTTTGGCTAGTTTAGAGAAAAGAAGGGCCAGGTGGGACATGATAGCAGAATCCCAGTCTTGGAGGGGCTGCCACAAAGAAGAGGGGGTCAAATTATTCTCCAAAGCACCAGAGGGAAGGAAAAGAAACAATGCATGGAAACTAATGAAAGAGAGAAGCAACCTGGAATTGAGGAGAAACTTCCTAACAGTGAGGACAAGCTTGCCTTGAGACGTTGTTGGTGCTTCATCATTGGATGTTTTTAAGAAGAGACTGGACAGTCACTTGTCTGAAATGAAATAGGATCTCCTCCTTGAGCAGGGGGCTGGACTAGATGACCTCCAAGATCCCTTCCAGCTCTATTCTATTCTAACATCCACCCTTCCTCTAATGCTTACCCATCTTGGCAACTTTAAGACGTTGGACTTCAACTCCCAGAATTCCCCAGCCATCCATGCTGGCTGGGGAATTCTGGGAATTGAAGTCCAGACTTCTTTAAGTTGCAACGGTGGGCAAATGCAGTAGGCAGCCAGAAGTACTATAGCACCCATCAATGCCTCTCGTCAAATCTTCAAATCACCCAGACTGGATATATTTTTTCCCCCTGTCCCATGGTTTACTATTGAATAATCCAGGGGTTCCCAACTCCAGGGGCTGCAGCCCACTACCGGGCTTTGAGCCATTCGGACCTGGGCCACGGAAGTGGCGGGCAAATGCGTGAGCGCCTGTCGCTCACATGGAATCCCCCCTCATGTCCCCCCATTAATCCGCAAAGCCGGAAAGGTTGGGGAACTCTGGAATATTCCATAATTGGCCATAAAATAGGCTGCATACAGCACCTGAGCCTCTTTTCTATTTGGTCCTCTATCCATAGCTGGCTATTAATTGCTGAAAATTTAGGGGCAAGGTCTCCTGGCATTTTGAGGCGCCGAACACCCAAAAGGTCAAGCACAAGACCCAAAATGTAGTTTTTTTTTAAAAAACGAAACACCTCCCAATCCACGCCTAATCGTTCCTCATCCAAAATCAAAAGCCAGCCATAAATCCATGTTTACGAACTCCCAGGGCTGGATTTACACAACATGTTAAGTCTAGCGCAACGTGCCAGCCCGGCCTTTTGATTTCCTTTGGCATTTTGCCCTTTTTTTGTACGGATCATGGCAACTGCTAGAACAGCAAACATCCCCGGCTTGTTTGCAGAACAAAGCAAGAATCACATTCAAGTCGGCAAGAGCCCCGTTGAGCATTAGGATTGCGCAAGATTGATAGAACTCTATTCTAGCAGCTCGCAGAGTAACTGTAGATAGAACAACCCATAACAATGCCTCCTCGATAGAATCCCATCATCATCATCATCATCATCATCATCATCATCATCATCATCATCTTTTAACAACCCCATAATCCCTTGCGGGATGGAGTCTGGGCAACTGAATGGAGCTGTTTACTGGCCCGATGCCTTTCCTATCGCCAATGCGGAGTTCTGTTCAGCAGATACATTCTCATTGTGCCCAGAGACAGAAATATCTGCCTCTACCTAGGATCGAACTCACAGCCTCCCGATTGTGAGGTGAGAGCTCCATCTCTAGGCCACTGCACCACTCTCCTAGGTAGGATCCCATGAGGTGGACAAAATAGCGATAGCACTTAAGACTTATATACCCCTTCACGGCACTTCACAGCCCTCTCTAAGCGGTTTACAGAGTCAGCATATTTCCCCTCCCAACAATCTGGGTCTTCAGTTTACCGACCTCAGAAGGATGGAAGGCTGAGTCAACCTGGAGCCAGTCAGGATCGAACACCTGGCAGTGGGCAGAGTTAGCTTGCAGTGCTGCATTCTAACCACTGCGCCATCACGACTCTTAAAAGTTGTGCAACATGGCTTATGCCCCACA
Source organism: Pantherophis guttatus (assembly GCF_059756535.1). Lineage (NCBI taxonomy): Eukaryota > Metazoa > Chordata > Lepidosauria > Squamata > Colubridae > Pantherophis > Pantherophis guttatus. The sequence goes on from NC_142065.1 coordinate 5,841,243, forward strand.
AAGGTTAGGTTTCCTTGTTCAGAAACTCCCAAGATGTTAGCCACTTTCTCAAAAGCTCTCTATTCGTGGAATATAAAACACAGCCAGGCCCAATGGCTCAACACCAAGCATCACGTTTTCCACCGAATTTGGTTCCTAAAAATCTGGAGGTGTGTCCCTTGTGGGCACACAAAGACAAAAGCATTGTAATGACATCAGCGATAACTTTACAGACTTTAATGTATTTGCTTCTCTTCTGCGTTGCTGATAAACAGCCGCAAAAGCAAAGAGCCCACTATTTTAAGCAGAGAGAGAGAAAAGAGAGAAAACAACAAACACAAAATAGTCTCTTCAAAATATAAGTAAAACCTAACCAGTATGGAACAGGAGAGCAAAAGAGAATAAGACAGTGACTTAGAGAGACCAGGGTTAGGTGGATTGTATTCAAATCTTTTGCTTCAGTTATATGCTAGGATTGCAGATTAGACCAACTGGGAACCAATTTTGACCACACTTACAAGGACAGAGGGAGGAGAAGGCACAAGGAAAGATCCAGGAGAAATTAGATGTCCTCCCACATCCCTCTTTTTGTACAGGATTGCACTTCATATATGTAATTGGAAATAAAACCTACTTGAATAAGGCAGAAGAGTGGGAAATCCAATTCTCAGGTCTGGATAGGAGGGAAATGGAATGTCTCCAAAACCTGAAAATTGTCCCCCCTTAAATATCTGAATTTGAACCCAGCTGTCGTTGATTTTTTAAAAAAGATGCCCATTGAGATGGAACCAAGAGGGAACTGAATCTCAAGAATGCTTTTGGAAGCATCATCGATAAATGAGAAAGTTGCTAAGGCAAAGACAGTCAAGAAACTGAAGAAAAGGCTTGTATTTCGCATTCAGTGAGGCGGGTGTATTTGCCGATTTTTCCAACCTTTTAAAAAAGTATACAAAAACCTAGGCTTAAAATATTGCCCTCCGGTTAAAATACAATATAAAATGCAAGAAGTCGCGAAGATCTGTTAAAAACTACTCCTTCCCCTCTCCTTCGCCTTTCTTTCATTTGAAAATGATATTATTTGGTTAGATGTTTTTTCAACAGTTAACTGAACACGCGGTTTTACAACTTCAAAGAAGTCCATCATCTGTTCCAGTCACCGAGCATCCCACATTCATGCAAAAGCTGTTATTTTCTCCAATCTGCTTAACCAGGACAGAGGCAGACTTAACATCTGCATTTATACCTTTATTTAATTATCTTAAAATTGACGATCCGATGAAACTTCTTAGATTAGAAGTGAAACATCTTCTTTAAGGAAAAAACAGGCCAGCTGCCTTTTGAAAAAGCACTTTTGAGACAACTATGACCTGAATGACTGAGAATCTCCACAGACGTTTATTTATTTATCAGACTTATATGCTGCTTGTCTCGTGGTTCGATGCTAAACCTGGTTAATTTTAACCTTGGTTTTGGTGTCTTAACAGGTAGTCTGAATTCTATTAGGTTAGTTTATGGTTCAATTATTCTGTAAACTCAGAAAACAAGTCGGTGCAGTAACTATGTTAAGCACGTTGGGTCAATATAGGCAATAAATGCATTCTTTGACTTCAAGAAAACAATAGCTTAAACCGCAACCCTCCAACAAATGGAGAGTGTGGGAAATATGAAAACTATGATGGGGATGATAAGATTGGAAAAAGACATAGGCAGAACAGGATGTTTCTTGAATTCCCCTCTCGGTTCTCTTTGCTGCACAAGCTCTGCCCCAGTAAAGGAAGAAGGAAACAGCGGAGCTGTGTTATGTAATGAAACAAAGATAGGTAAAATATACAGCTTTGGAGGAAGCTGTTTCTTAGTGCAAACTGGAGTGTAATTTTTGCTCGGACCTCCCCAATGAGAAATGCAAAATTTAAATGGGAAGCCTTTTAGCACCGATAAGCTGCTGCTGCCATGGATTGTCAGTCTTTGGATTTGAAGCCCTTTTAGGGGAGATACAAACAATCCGCCTTACAAATTAAGTTGCAGGAGGCCTGGCATGGAGCCCATTCAGTCTTTGGGGCAGCCTATAGAAGCACAAGCGGACAATTTTATTGCTCTTAATCAGTGGTGGGTTCCTCTCGGTCCGGTTTGGCCGAGCCGGTAGCGGTGACGATATGACGTCACCGAACCGGTTCTCCCCACCCTGCCCTCCCACCCCCCGCCACGTTATTCTTACCTTTTATTTGGCCCCACCCCCAATCTATTGCTGCCTCCGGAGTCCCAGCTGATGACTAGAGGGAAAAAAAACTGTTTAAACTCTTGCCGCGGGGCTTCAAAGGGCCGCCCTACAGCTGATCAGTGTTAAAAGCAAACAAATGAGTCGGGTCGTAAGTGTGAGGACTGGTCGTAAGCGCGAGGACCTTCCAGAAATGACTCTGACCAGCTAGCCATGCCCACCTAGTCACATGACCTCCAAGCCACACCCACAAAATAAGCCACGCCCACAGAACCGATAGTAAAAAAAATTAGAACCCACCCCTGCTCTTAATAATCCATTATTTTCTATCTTTCAATGATCTCCAGTTGGATTAGATAGAAGTACTACAAGTATACGCACCGTTTGAAGCAGGGTGTGTTTCAAGGCCAGCCCAAAATAGGAGACCAACATTACTGCATTGATGCATTAAGGCCCGGGTGTATTTTCTTGTCATGATCACCGGATGGATAATGCTACCTTAAAGCCTGAAAACCTGGCTCTGCCAACTGACTTAGGGCTCCCGATACGGCCATCCTATTTTGGAAGTGGCTACTAAACTAGTACAAGATCTCACCTCCATCCCATCTATGGATTGGTTCTTTTTATCTAAAGTTACTTTTAATGTTTCAGCGTTTGATGTTTTAATGTTATAATTCTGTAACTGTTTTATTCAGTTATTTATAACATTATAAGCTGCCCAGAGTTATTTGCAGAGCGATGGGCGGCATACAAATTTAATAAATAAAAAAAATAATAATCGTAAGTACAACCCCCTGCAATTCGGCACCCCTTCTGCACTCATTTTCTAACTGGGTTTATTTAGTACGTTAAGCCAAGGGTGCTCCTCTACAAACCTGCATAGGAAGTTCTTTAACTAGGAAATGATGCTTTTCTTTCACTTTCTCTCTTTTAGAAACATTAAGGTGATTCTTTCTGGAGGATTAACAATGCCAGGTGTCTTTCATTCTTGTACACTTCTCCCTTCTCCATTGACTTACGAAGCAGCTACAATTGAAAAGGAATAGAGAAAATGAAACAAAACTCTGAAACTAGGATGTTCCCAACTCCTTAGGTTACATTATTAAAACATTTCAAGATTCCAAAAGTTAGAAAAAGTGCCAGAGAAGGAAAGGATATATTACTCTTTAGAAATTACGATATGTTACCTTTGTTATCAGATCTGACAATACACAGACCCTATGTTACTAGTTAGACACACATGCATGCACACCAGTAGTGGGTTTCAAAAACCTGTTACCGGTTCACTCGTGGGTGCACGTATCTTCTGAACACGCCTCCCACTGCCGCCACCGGTTTGCCCGATTACACACACACACACACACACACACACACACACACACACACACACACACACACACACACAGAGGGAATCAGCACCTTTAACTGTTTGACCTCTCTGACTCAGAGAGTTGTTTTTTTTAAGGTCAGGTAATGGTTTTGAGCCTCACAGTATTCGGAATGAATCTACAGGTTCTGCAGCTAAGAACAAGAGGTTTCAGATGCATTTTTTTTCTGCTTCAATGCAGGAGGCCAAGATAAAAGAACGAACTGGCCAAATGACCCTTTTAAAGCTGGCCCAGAAAAGTAGCAGTAACCAGCCAGAAATCCTATTCAATCATTACAGAGGAGAAAGGTCACAAAATATCTTGTTTAAATACCGAAGGCTGCTTCCCCAAATGCGCAGATCCTAAAACTCCAGATAAAGAGGTACTAAGGCCTTTGGAAGAATATGTGAGATTTTCCTTAGGGCGGTCAAAGGCATCTGCTATCCAGGCTGGGAAACCAAGTGGAATTTTCCTTGCTTGCGATATATCGATGTGGTCTTGTGGACTGATTAGCAACTCATTCCTTGAGAGGGACTGTGCCACAGATGATCTGTACAGGTTCCCCACTCGACACAAGGGCAAAGATCGGCCCAGCCGACGTAGTTACTCGATGCGTGGCTTAGTAACAAACCCGACACAGCTATTTCTTAACGGAGCTTCGGCCAAGAAAACTCTTTGGTTCCTCAAACTGCCACAATGCTCCATTCAAACCTCGCTTCTGTCCCTGAATGACACAATCCAAAGACAGAAAAGTGGATTTTTTTGAGGCTTAGCCACAAGGGGGCATATTTGTGGCGTGGGTATCTCGCTCTGCCCTCATTAGCAAGCAAGTTATAAATGGAAGCAACCTGAGGTTATTCAAATGCCAGTGGGCTAAATTAATCCTTTGATCAACCCACTCCAGGGAAAGAGGACAACAGTCTAGTGAAGGCTGCTGCAAACGGCAAAGCCTATTGTTCTCTCCGGCTGGGATCTCAAACGCTTCCCACTGTTTTGTTTACCACCGGTAACCTTGATACCACGTTCCCCTGCTGCTGGGAGGGTAGTTATTTTAAAACATTTTTGATCATTATCGTTGGAGAAGCACATGTTCTCTCTCTGTTAAGTCTGACCGTGGAAAAATAATAAATATATATATATATATTTGAGAGAGGAAACTCCATGCTGCCTGCAATATAACCTGGTCGGTTCCGACTGAAAAGATTTGAGGGTTGGGTTTCTTCTTTTCCTATTTTTAAAACGGTTGGAAGGATTTAAAAGAAGGAAGTGACGGCATCGAGGGAAAATGCTTATTGATGCAAAAATCCGATAGGGAACTTATCAGATGTTCTTTGAGGGGGGGAAAAAAAAAAGTCTTCACACACAATGCGTTTCTATACACGGGGACAATGGCCAGGCTACTGGAGCTTCCCTGATAACAGCTCTTCCCACCCTGCGATCCCCAAACCGGCAGGAAACCCCCCCCAAATCCCTAAGAAATCCAAGCGAAATCCTTGTCGGTCTCCCCAGGGTTCTCTGGGGCAGAGTCAGCGCCATCTTTGTCGTTTTCCAAGATGGCCTCGTCTTGCGAAATCTCCATCTCCTCTTTCCATTTCAGGTCGTCTTCCTCCTCTTCGTCTCCTTCCGCCTTGAGGTCGTCGGGGTCCTCAGCGTAAGGGCCCTCGGGGCCGTACAATCCCTCCGGGGACCCGTCTCCGCCACCGGCTTCTAAGTGGCCAGCCATGGCGTGGCCAGAACAGTCAGTGCACACGCCGTGGCGACGGGAACCGTGCTTGATGCCCACGCTGGCGGCGGACATAAACACTCGGCTGCACACTTTGCAGACGTATTTTTTGTCCTTGCTGTGAACCTGGGGAGGAAGACAAAAGGTAAAGCAGGTAAATTAGCGGAGGGAAAATGTCTTCAGGGTGTAATGAAGGTTATGCAGGCAGTCCTCGACTTACGACAGTTCATTGGTTGTAGACTCTGTTATTCTGTTATTTAGTGACCGACGTTACGACGTTGCTGAACAAAGCGACTTACGACCATTTCCCACACTTACGACCGTTGCAGCATCCCCGTGGTCACGTGATTTACATTTGGATGCTTGACAACTGGTTGCAGTGTCCCAGGGTCATGTGATCATGCTTTGTGACCTTCTGACAAGCAAAGTCAATGGGGAAGCCAGATTCGCTTAACAACTAACTGTGTTACTAATTGAACAACTGCAGTGATTCACTGCAGTTGGCAAGAAAAGTCGTAAAATGGGGCAAAACTCACTTAACAAATTTCTCACTTAGCGACATAAATTCTGGGCTCAACTGTGGTTGTAAGTCGAGGACTACCTGTATTGTATCAAACCCTGTCTATGTTCCTTTAAGTACTGCAGAGATTAAATTGCGTTGGTTTTCAGACTTTTCAAGCCTCCACACAACCATGTATCTCGATAGGCAGACTCTGGCCAATCATTCTCTCCCTGCTCAGAGGTTTTGCTGCAAGATATAACCAATGATGGGGGAAACTTTTATGTATATATTTTTTAAAGTGACCACAGATAAACAAATATTTATTATTGCATTTCATTTTGCCTTCAAAGGCCTTGGTTATTATCTGCCCTAAGCCACAAAAGCATAGCAAAGGACAAATTATATAAAATATTCTTTATATAATAGTGTTTTATCGCAACTTTATTACCTTATAAGTAAGTCAAGGCGGTGAACAGGCAAAATACTCCTTGAGGGATCATGGTGCTCTCAGAGCTTGCTTTGTTTTCTTGCAGAAGTTTCATTACCCAAACTAGGTAACATCGTCAGTGCTAATAACAACATCACTAACACTAATGATGTTGCCTAGTTTGGGTAAGGAAACGTCTGCAGGAAAACAAGCAAGCTGTGAGAGCACCAAGGGCCCCTAATGCCAAACCTGAGCTACAAGTATTCTCCTTTATTTAATGAATAAATAATTGCATATCGGACATTAATACAATCGAACGAGTCCAGAGATATTTCACGAGAAGAGTCCTCCACTCCTCTGCTCGCAACAAAATACCTTATGCTACCAGATTCGAAATTTTGGGCTTAGACAATTTAGAACTTCGCCCTCTTCAATCTGACCTAAGCGTAGTACATAAAATTATCTGCCACAATGTCCTACCAGCCAATGAGGACTTCAGCTTCAACCAAAACAATACAAGAGCACACAATAGAGGCAAATTCAAGGTAAACCGCTTCAAACTTGATTGCAGAAAATAAGACTTCAGCAACAGAGTGATCAATGCCTGGAATGCACTACCTGACTCTGTGGTTTCTTCCCCAAACCCCCAAAACTTTAACCTAAGACTGTCTCCTGTAGACCTCACCCCATTCCTAAGAGGTCTGTAAGGGGTGTGCATGAGAGCACCAGCGTGCCTACCGTCCCTGTCCCAATATTCCTTTTTCCTCTTACTCTTTTCATGTATTTATAATTATGTTTACACCTGTATCTGTCATAAAATACATGCTTGATTAAATAAACAAACAAACAAATAATACTCCTTTCTGCTCCTATTTGCCCCACAAAAAACAACCCCTATATATTTGAAAGGACATAAACATACAAGCCTTTTTTTTTTTCATCTTTGAGCAGATAGTTTTTATTTTTCATTACCAACTGATGAAAGCTTGTTCCCCTTGTACATGCCTTGCAATTTTCCAATTTTTTTTTTAACAAAATGTACCTGAATTTCAACCACTGCAGTGAGTTTAGTTTCAAGAACGAACAAAGAAGAGATTGGAGGCATGTGTGTCTGTCGCTGAATTAATATCTCAGGCTACCCACAGCCCACCCTGATGGAGCAAATCAAGGGGCATCTTGGGAGCAATTGGTCCCATGTCCAGATGGCCGGGGCAGTCATCCGAATGGACACGGATTCGTGGAGAGAAGGAAGGAAGAAGGCAGCAGGTTCTGGGTACTATGGCAACAGAGTGCAGTGGCCCCTAAACATTGCTGTTGAAGCAATACAAGCTAGCTGCCCATCTTCCATCTACAAAATGCCACCAATTTGGCAAGGCAAGATGCAACTTTGCACCTGCGGTAAGCAGACAGTGGCGTATCAGCTGAGCATTGAACTTTTTCCCCATGGAAAGGAAGACAGCCATTTCCAGAAGGGCAACTGGGTGCAAGACAGGCTGTCTGCAAAATATCCTGCCCCGATATCCAGGGAACAGCTGGGAGGAAACAGGATTTCTTTCACGGATGCACTTCCTATGTTTGGATCTTGCTACAAAAGTCTTCGGAATGGTTTAAAGACCGATTCCATCTACCGTAAATCACACTTCAATTCAATTTTCGCACACCTTTTTTTTTTTTCTCTTTTAAAAATCTGAAGCATTTGAAATATTCGGATGGCAGGAGGTCTCAGATTTCTACTGGAGGAGTATTTGGGGATGGATTAGGAAAGCACTGGTCTATTCATAAAGCACATTTAACTGGTTAATGATTTAACCTGGTTTTAAGTCCAAACCGGGGGTGGGTTTCACTTACTTTTGCTACGGGTTCGCTTGCGTGCGTTCTGTGGGCATGGCTTATTTTGTGGGTGTGGCTTGGAGGTCATGTGACTAGGTGGGCGTGGCTAGCTGGTCAGAGTCATTTCTGGAAGGTCCTCGCACGTACAACCAGTCCTCGCACTTACGACCCGACTCATTTGTTTGCTTTTAACACTGATCAGCTGTAGGGCGGCCCTTTGAAGCTCCGCGGCAAGAGTTTAAACAGTTTTTTTCCCTCTAGTCATCAGCTGGGACTCAGGAGGCAGCAATAGATTGGGGGTGGGACCAAATAAAAGGTAAGAATAACGTGGGGGGGGGGTTGGGAGGGCGGGGGGGGAGAACCGGTTTGGTGACATCATATCATCACCGCTACCGGCTCGGCCGAACCGGACCGAACCGGGAGGAACCCACAACTGGCGGAGCCTCCCGCTGCTGCTGCTGCCGATTTGCTCAAACCAGGTCAAACTGGTAACAACCCACCCACTGGTCCAAACTGAATACACTGACTCCTAAAGTATTCCAATGGACCGAATATGCATGACATGATATGCTACTAAATCTATAACCAAGATTTAACACTAAACTTGCTAGGGCTTTCACTGGCTTGCTTGAATGTGTTTGTGTGAATTGGACCAGAAACGCCTCTCTTTAAAAGACTTCTTTTCTAGAAGAATGCTACGGTTAAAATAGTGTAGGAACTGGCTTACGTAGGCACTGAAAAAAGTGACTTATAACTGCTTTTCACATTTATGACTCTGGCAGCATGCCCACGGACATAGGGTCAAAATTCCGGTGCTTGGAAATTGACACGTATTAATGATAGCTGTATTGTCCATAGGTGGGCTTCAGCAGGTTCTGATCAGTTCTGGAGAATCAGTGGCGTAAATTTTGAGTAGTTTGGAGAACTGGTAGTAAAAATTCTGACTGGCCCCGCCCCCCATCTATTCTCTGCCTCCCGAGTCCCAGCTGATCGGGAGGAAATGGGGATTTTGCAGTAACCTTCTCCTGGATTGGGGAAGGAATAGAGATTTTACAGTATCCTTCCCCTGCCACGCCCACCAAGCCACACCCACAGAACCGGTAGTAAAAAAATTTGAAACCCACCACTGACACTGTCTCTGGGTTAAGTGATTATCAGCTATAACCTTCCCAGCTGGCTTCCAGCAAGCAAAGTCAATGGGGGAAGCCAAATTCACTTAACAACTGCATGATTCACTCTGCAGTAGCCAAAAAGGTCATAAAATGGAGCACTTAATAGCTACCGGGCTTAGCAAAAAGATATTTTGAGCTTAATTGTGGCCGTAAATCAAAGACTACCTGTAGTACAATATCTTATCACCAGATTAACAGGCAGATCGCTTAATTTGTCTTCCTGCAATAAGTTTCCCGTTTATTTTTTTTAATTTTTTTAATTTGATTTATATGCCGCCCTTCTCCGGAGACTCAGGGAGGCTTACAATGTGTTAAGCAATAGCCTTCATACTTTTGTATATTTATACAAAATCAGCTTATTGCCCCCACAATCTGGGTCCTCATTTTACCTATCTTTGAAAGGATGGAAGGCTGAGTCGACCTTGACCCTGGTGAGATTTGAACTTGCAGTAATTGCACGCAGATGTTAATAACAGTGCTTTAGTCCACTGTACTATAGGCTCCATTTATTTTCATTTACAATTCATTTCTGAAAGTGACCGCAGGTATGTCGTTTTAGCTCACTCAAGAAAAAGAATTCAGAAAAAGTCATATGTAATGCTATGAAAAGTAAATGTCAACATGATTATCATTAAAATAGAAAAGTGCTCTTGTAGTATAGAGTAACATTTATATGCTAAGTAGCATTTAGCTACTTAAGTAATCTTTGGAGCATTACTTATCCCCAAAGCAATATTCTCTACCAACACATATATCTTACTAAATACTGATAACATAATTTGGCAAAAAATATTGCTCTACTTTATAAACCTATTGATATCCAACAACAAAACAAACTATTTGTCAGTTTGCTAGGCTAAGTGGCAAATAAGAAAGAACTCTGCAATACACACACCAGGAATGGATTTTAAAAACCTGCTTCTCAAAGTCAATATGTAGATTCTCTTCATATCAAACATGCGTTGTTAATTTTATTTTACTCTTTAATTTGGGCTACTGGTTAAGGCAGCAGGCAAGAAGCCAGGAGACTGAGAGTTCTAGTCCCACCTTAGGAACAAAAGCCAGCTGGGTGACTTTGCACCAATCACAGGAGACTGTGAGTATTAGTCCCGCCTTATGAGGAGAAAAAAAATACTGTGTGTGTTTGCCACCTTGAGTTATTTATAAAAAATATAATGAAAGCAGGTGTTCTGTCCCCAACCACACGCACACACACCAACAGACGTTCAAGAGTTAAAGACCAAACCAGCCGGCAAAATCCTTTTCCTTAAGATAACGGAACTTGGCAACAACCTAGTGGCTGCCTGCCAAGAGTTTATTATTTACAAAGAGGAGAGAAAACTTCTCCCCACTTCTGATACATCAAAAGAAACAGCTCAATAATTACGGAGTTAATCAAGTCCAGAGATAACCCAGCAAAGTCTATAGCAAAAGTCCGGCAATGCAGAATGGCGTGGAAGCTTTCAGCTTTGTTCATCACAAGGTTTGACTGGCCACCACGCTCCCTTTTATATCCTGTGGGGTGTGGTCCAGTGACTCAGCCTAATCTCGGGCACGCCTTTTCTTCTGTTGCGCGAACTTATCTCTGCGACGCTGGCGTGGATCCAGCCGAGACTCATTACCCTCATCACTGTCCATCTGTGGCTGCGTGGACGTGCTTGGCCCTGGCCCTATCTCTTGCCCTTCGGCGGACACCGAAGGCATTGCCAGAGAGGAGGGTCCTGGAGAGGGAGGCCTTGCCAACTCCTCTCCTTCAGTCTCGGAGTCCTCTCCTGCCGATGACACAGGCTCAGGTAATGGAGCCACAACAGCATGGTACAAATAAATAAAATTAAAACCATATTCTGGTTTCGAGTGTATTTAATATTTTCATAGTTCTGTTATGAATTTTTAAATCCATCATTACATGCGATGTTGGCAAAAAATTCTGCCCAATAAATAGAAAGAAGGATGCAAAACCCATGGGCACCCTAGTCAATCATCTCTATGCTCACCCACATCCTCTCACACAGATCTCAAGTTTCTATCCCTCTTTGCCTCTGGAAACGTCCCTAGAGGTCCCAACTTACCAAGGTGTGCCGCTTCATGTGTTCTCGCCGGGTGAATTTCTTCCCGCAAATTTCACACGGGTAGGGTCGTTCTCCTGTGTGGGATCGCATATGCCTTTTCAAGATGCATTGGTGCATGGCTGAGAAGCTGCAGTAGGGACACTTGAACTTCTTCCTGATGACTGTGAACTCATTTACTGAAAAGAAGCACAAAGCAATGCAGTTTACAGCTCTCTACTGAGGTTTTGGGTCCGATTTGTAAAAAATAACGAAGGCGGGATACAAACAAACAAATAAAATCATCTATCTGATCATTTTTCAGGGAATCTCTGTGCTGTCTCACAAACTGTCTGGGTTTGGCTTCGGGAAAAAAAAATTGGTTAGCTTATCTTGTAAGCTTTCAACATTTTAAAGATGAGATAACTTTATTGTAATTTTTTTTTTTTACTGTGAGCACACTGGCCCACATTAAAAATACAGTTGCCTGCTCAACATTTTTATTTGTGTTGCTGACCATGCTATATTTTGCAAGGAAGGAATTGGAACCATATCTTAACTGCTTCCCCTTCAGGGCTAAAATAAAAAAGAGTAAAAGACCCTGAGGCCCAGTTATGGGCCAACAGCTTTAAGTACTTCATCTCCTCTAGCAATATCTGATCAATATTGTTTTATAAAATGTAATACCTGTTTATACAAGTCTGTTCAAGCATTCTATGCGAGATGATGATTATAATAGATTATATAACGAGGCATAGAATAATAATTTTTAATGAAAGATCATTTTAACAATTCCAATAATTTCTATAGATTTAAAATTATAGGTAATTTAACAAAAATATTGCTGTACATATATTGGATATCTATTCCAGCTAGTGGGCATAGGTGTTCAATGGGCAGGTTCAGAGAAATGGGTAATGGAAATGGGTAATTTAAATAGCAATAGCGATAGCATTTAGACTTATATACCGCTTTACAGACTTACAAACAGTAAGCAGTTTACAGAGTCAGTCTCTTGCCCCCAACAATCTGGGTCCTCATTTTACCCTCCTCGGAATGATGGAAGGCTGAGTCAACCTTGAGCCTGGTGAGATTTGAACTGCCAAATTGCAGTCAGCCGACAGTCAGCGGAAGTAGTCTGCAGTACTGCAGTCTAACCACTGTGCCACGGCAACTCATCAATTTTTGTTCATTTATGGAAACACACTGACTGTCTTTCAAATGCAATTATTTATTTCAATAGAAATATCCCTAGCTGTGGAGTTCTTGATGCTGAGCTTAGTTGTTTGCCTGCAGGCATTTTATTATCCAACTAGGTTACATTATCAATGGTGAGGTTAGCTGCAAGTAGCTTATACTGCCAATTTGGTAAGGGTGCAGTTTCCTCCTTGGTGGTTCCTGGATTAGAGTATTATCTTCTGCCTGATTTATTTCTTGTTATTGTTTTGAAGTTTCATTGTTTTTTTTTCCCAAGTGCTTGCATTATTTCTTTCTTTTTTAAAAAAATAGTCTTTATTTACATTTTTCATTAAAAAAAACAGAAAATAACAACACACCATATAAATAGCATACAAGACAACATAACAAATAACGAACATATCTGCAAGTACATTATGTTCCGAGGGAGACAGAACAACTTATATCTCTTTATACATCAATTAGGTCTATCCGATCTCACTTTATTAGTGTAATATAAATTTCTCAATAAATACCTTTCCTCTTTTCAATTGGGTTATGATTTTCTCTTTGCTAGCCAAGTATATAATTTTTCCCAGGATAAACATGTTTGTGTTTGATCTTTATCTTTTAATTTTTTAGTCAATTTATCTGCAGATAAATTGCCTGCATTATTTCTAAGTATTTTCTAAGTGCTTATATTTTCTAGAAATGAGCAGGAAAGATAATGGAAATAGTGGGTACTTTTATGTTGCAAAGAAATGTATTTATTCCGTCTGTTTTAGAATCTGGAATGACTCTCGCAGGTTTTCATCTTAAAATAAATTTAGAACGGCCCTTCGAGGAACAGGGTTAAGCAATAAAATTGATTTAAAAAACAACCAACATGACAAAGTGATCAATTGGGCAATGTAACATTAAACTTCAAATGCCTTAAGAAAAAGATCTGTCTTAAGGAATGATTTATGGGTTATAGACACACCGAGGCTATCAAGAAAAGACCATTGTGTTAAGCACTGGCTACCCCTGGAAAACTTTAAGTGCCCCCCCCAGTTCTCACTTGTACATGTAATCCTCAACTTACGACCACAATTGACTCCAAAGTTCTGTGGCTAAGCAAGACAACTATTAAACGAGTTTTGCCCGATTTGGCGACCTTGCTTGCCACAGTTGCTAAGTGACTCCCTTCCAGTTGTTAAGTTAGTAACATGGTTGTTAAGTGAATCTGGCTTCCCCATTGACTTTGCTTGTGAGAAGGTCGCAAAGGGTGATCGCATGACCTTGGGTTACAGCAACGGTCATAAATACAAACCAGTTGCCAAGCATCTGAATTTTGATCACATGACCATCGGGATGCTGCAGAGGTCGTAACTGTGAAAAATGGTCATAAGTCACATTTTTTTCAGTGCCGCTGTAACTTTGTACAGTCACTAAATGAACTGTATTATAAGTATAAATATGAATATTTATATTTATGATTATTTCTTTAGTACATACCGTAATCAACTTATGTCTTTATGAAAATTTGGTAACTACTACTACTATTTTTCTATAATTACTGCTGAGATTCTTCCAAAGTTTCTAAATTTTTCACTAGTTCAAGATGTTGTTATGGAGAAAATATGAGGAAGAAGCAGGGGTGAAATGCTCCCGGGTCAGACCGGATTGCCAGATCCGGTAGTGATGGTGGCGGGTGGTTCGGAGAACCAGTAGCAAAAATCCCTGCCCCCCCCCCACCATGCCCAGCTGAGCCGCACGATCATCAGAGGCTTTTTTATTATTATTATTTTTAAAAGCATTTTTTCTACAACCTCTTCCGACGAAAAAATGCTTTTAAAAGTAAAAAAAAAAAAAGCTTCTGATGATCGTGCGGCTCAGCTGGGATCGTCAGAGGCTTTTCAAAGCATTTTTTTTCCTGCAACCTATTGCTGAGCACATTGTAAGCCGCCCTGAGTCTTTGGAGAAGGGCGGCATATAAATCAAATTAAAAAATAAAAATAAAAAAAAAATAAAAAAAATAAAAAAAACCTCTTGGCTGAAGAGGTGGTAAAAAAAAATGCTTTGAAAAGTCTCTGACGATCCCAGCTGAGTTGCCTGATTGGCAGAGGCTTTTCAAAGAATTAGAAAAAATGCTTTGAAAAGTTTAAAAAAAAAAAAAAGTTCGCCACGCCCACCCAGTCACATTACCCCTCCCCCACCACCACCACCAAGCCACGCCCACAGAACCAGTAGTAACACATTTTAAATTTCACCCCTGGGAAGAAGGCATATTGATAGTTATTTGTAAAAATAATAAAGACAGGGTATAAATAAATAAAAAATAAATACAGTAAGAGCCAGACTTCCTATGAGGGTAGAACCGTGCAAGCTGCACCAACTTCTTAATGCTTGTACTGTTTAGAGCCGGGGTATCAAACTGACGACCTGTGGGCCGGATTCGTCATGCGCAGGCCACGCCCAACCCAGCTCCGCGAAAAAACATGGCGATATGTCACATGACAGCAACATGATGCAGCAAGTTTGATATCCATGGTTTAGAGGTTTATATAATGTCACTTCACTGATGTAGGCAGAAACATGGATGACTTCATCAAGAATTTTGAGTATTTCCTTCCTGCAGGTACAAGGTGGCAATATTTCTGAGTTCTGATGAGGCACTACCGTATTTTTCGGAGTATAAAACGCTCCGGACTATAAGACGCACCTACCTTTTTTGGTGAGGAAAACAAGAAAAAGAAATCTGCCAGTAATTTTGCCTCGTTGCAGGAAACAACAAATAGCCTGCTTTACTTTCATTTTCGTTTTCAGCATAGCTTGATTAGCACAAGAAAAAAAAAATCTGCTCCCAGAAATTTACCTCCCTGCAGCAAGCAGCAGAGGCCTGTGCAGCAATAGGCAATGGCAATCCCTGCAGCCTGAAACAGCTGAGAGTCGGGAGGGACAATCAACTCGTGCTAATTAGGCTGCGCTGAAGCTGAAATGGGCTGTTTCTTCTTGCTGCTTGCTGCAAGGAGGTAAATTGCTGGGAGGCAGAGGCCAAAGGGTGGGAAACAGTGGGTGGGCGGGGCTACATTTGGTGTATAAGACGCACCCAAATTTTCATTCCCTTTTAGGGGAGGAAAAAGGTGTGTCTGATACTCCAAAAAATATGGTAAGTAATAATTTGTAACTGTCTTCTATATGGATTTTTGATGCCCTGATGCATGGAGTGAGACCAGAAATAACTCATAGTGAGCCACCGAATCATAAATGCAATATACCAAAATCTGCACTTCATATCCTAGAACACCCCAAGAGTGAAAGGATGCCTGCTTAGCTACAATATTGTCATTCAGAACACATTTTTCAGAAGTAAGGAGATAGGTGCTCATTTAATAGCACCATTATCCCTGCTGAAATGAGGTAGAGCATCTCAGGAATCAGATATAAGGTCTGGAATCAAGCCAACTTCTATATAGGATGTTGTGCACAATCCCAATTCATGTTCCTAACTCCTAGGTTGGCAAGGCTTACGTGTTATATGTCAACACGAGACCTGTATGAACATTTAAGGTGTGGCTCGTCCCCGTTACTGTCCATTTTATGCACAAAGAGGTCCTAGAAGATGTATTCTCAGACAGCTGCAATAACAAGAACCTGTAGGTCTAATTTACCAGCAGAATCAGTGGTGGGTTCCTCTCGGTTCGGTCCGGTTCGGCCGAGCCGGTAGCGGTGACAATATGACGTCACCGAACCGGTTCTCCCCCCCCGCCCTCCCACACCCCACACCCCCACGTTATTCTTACCTTTTATTTGGTCCCACCCCCAATCTATTGCTGCCTCCTGAGTCCCAGCTGATGACTAGAGGGAAAAAAACTGTTTAAACTCTTGCCAGCAGGGCTTCAAAGGGCCGTCCTACAGCTGATCAGTGTTAAAAGCAAACAAATTAGTCAGGTCGTAAGTGCGAGGACTGGTCGTAAGTGCGAGGACCTTCCAGAAATGACGGACCAGCTAGCCACGCCTACCTAATCACATGACCTCCAAGCCACACCCACAAAATAAGCCACGCCCACAGAACCGGTAGTAAAAAAAATTAGAACCCACCCCTGAGCAGAATGCACAGTGGACTCAGCTAATATTGGTCCCTCCAAAGAGAACTGGAACTGGAATACTCTCTAAGTAAACAGGTGAGGGGAAGTATGCAGCTTCGGTCTTCATGAATGAAAAGTTATTTTATGTGTTTACTTGGGCTTCTGTGCTACAAATTCCTGTGGGTTCATAGTGGCAATCCAAACATAGGGTTAAAAATGTTGCATCTTAGGAGGCTGGTATGCCTGGAGTAAGTCTAAATTTACACATTCCCTAAAACCTTTCAAATGATCTGTCTTTTTTAGCCCTCTGGAAGCCCAATAAGATAGGGCAGGCTTGTTCCGCAGGAAGAGGGCATCGCTGGGAAGGCTTCCCCCTCCAGTTCTACGTAGCTGATATTCCCACCACCTACAGGGTACCTTCAACAGGTGCTCTCTTCCTAATCTCACTAGCAGGCAGGGGTTTCATAGGTATCCAGATCCAGAATCATGAAAGGATTTAAAGACGATAACCAGCACCTTGAATTGTATCTGGAAGCTAACCAGTGAAGTTCTCCAAATAACAGCATTACAGGGGCCTTCTCTGTGGGGGCACCTACTATCTGGAACGAGCTCCCCCCGGAGATACGGAGGATCCCGGATCTGCGCACCTTCCGCCATGCTTTGAAGACACTCCTATTCCAGCAGGCCGGCCTGGCCTAATTTTCTCCCCTTCTTTTAAATTTTTAAATTGAAATTTTAATTTGTTTTAAATTATTGGGAATTTTAATTGTCTCGGGCAAAATTATTTAATTTGGTTTTAATTATGTTTTTAACTTTTGTATTTATGTGTTTTATTTTCTGCCTGTTCACCGCCCTGAGTCTTCGGGAGTAGGGCGGTATACAAATTTAAGAAAATGAAAATGAAAATGAAAATGAAATTTCAATCTCTCTATAATTACATGGATAGCTGCAAGGATGTAGAATAAATTGCAGTAGTAGCCCAATTGAGACACGATGAGAGCATGAGCGCTGACCAGGCGTAAGGTTTTCTGATAGAGAAATGATCACAACTGGCACAGAAAATGTAATTATAGGAAGGTTCTCCTGAGCTTGGCTTCTACCATGAATTCCAAAGAACCCTCAAATTGTGAGCCAGCTAGAATAATAGATGAACAATCTAGAATTAAGGAACTGACCTCCTATAGCACAAAAAAAAAATGAAAAGTAACATCCAAAAGCATCCGAAACAACTCAGAAACATCCAACAGACATGGTATCACTATAGCACACAAACCACAAAAGCAGGAGTAAAATTCAGCAGGTTCTAGAGAACTGGTAGCAGAAATTTTGAGCAGTTCAGAGAAGCGGCAAATACCGCCTCTGGCTGGCCCCAGAATGGGGTGGGAATGGAGATTTTGCAGTATCCTTCCCCTGCCACGCCCACCAAGCCACACCATGCCCACCAAGCCACGCCCACAGAACCGGTAGTGAAAAAATTTGGATTTCACCACTGAACAAAAGCCCTCCGAAACATTTTAAGCAAACCGAAAGACCCAAGTAGCCCATGAAGAAAAAACAGGGATCATCTAGAATATACAATGCAAGGACTGTAACAGCCACCATGTAGAACCGGCAGGCGGAAGATTGGCAGATCACCCCAAATTCTTGTCTGAAGACATGATGAAAACACAATCTGACAACACATGGGCTATTCTCAACCACAGTCCAACCACATGGACTGTTCTCAATCACAGTTTCAAGTGGAAAAACTATTAGCATCTTGGCTTGAGCCAAATCCAAAAATTCTAGGGAGTTCCTGGAGGTTGGGCATTCAGACAAATCAGCCATCAACAGACACATAGAGACAAACCACATTTACACACCATTAAAAAGCGATAGGTACTAAACTAGGAAGGAAACAAAAAGATTACAACAGATCCTCTCCACAGAAGCCAAAATTAGATAAGCAGGGATCAACGTCAGACAAACAATCAGGCAGAAAACAGTTTTTTGATCAAGGAACCACCAAGGAAGAAACTACCCCACCAAAACTGCCAGCGCAAACTACTGCATGTAAACAGACAGCGAACCTCACACTGACTGATATTGATAATGTTATCTACTTGGGTAATGAGACATCTGCTAGCAAACAATCAGGTTAAGAGAGAACCAATAACCCCATATGTATTAATCTTTAAAGGTCCTAAGACTTTTATCTAAATTAATGGTTATTACAATTGTCTATGTTTATTTTCTTCTATGACTGCATCACATATTTAATCTTAATATTTGATAACAGTTAGTGTCAACATTCAATTGTCTTAGAAAGAAAATCCAGCAGATGAAACTCTGATTAGTATATTGACACTATAGGTCCATGATGGTAAACCTATGTACCACAGGTGGCACACAGTGCACTCTCTCTGTGGGCATGCGAGCCGTCGCCCCAGTTCAGCTTTGCCACACGTGTGTGCGCCTGCTGCCAGCCAGCTGGTTGTCGGGTCTCTGCCGCGCATGCATGGGGCATGTACGAGGGGAGCCGCACATGCATGTGCACCCCCCCCCTGCGCACATGCACGGGGGGGTTGGGGTTTGTGAGCTTTGGGCAATCGGTCTGGAAAAGGTTAGCCATCACTGCTATAGGTAATGAAAAAGAAAACAGGATTGAAGAAAACAAGAACAATTTTATAGCCAATAATGCAGAAAGCATGGATTTTGTTCCAATTCCTCATTTTAAAATCCTAATGAAATGTGGACTTCTGCAATCAGAGAATTATCAAAATAAGATAACATTATGTATTTGAGACTAGAAGCAAAGAAATGCATGGGAGTAATAAATCCACTTTCACACAAAAAAGCCATTATACCTTTATTGCCCAATCATCTCTAGAAAAAAACCAGTCTATTCACTCATCTGTATGGAATTCCAGGTAGCTACTAGCTGTCAAGATGACATATGCCAACATATCAGATAGTTAAAGATAAAGGACAAAGATTCAAGAGGAAAGGAATAATATTTGAGACTGAATAAACAGGTAAGAGAAAATAGTAGCTATGGCAGTGCATCTCAGGGTGATTTCACTCTTTCCAATCAATAATCTAATCTAATCTAATCCTAATCTAATCATTTTTACAGGAGCTCAAGGCATCTTTCTCTAGGATTCTCTTTCTTTATATTCCCACAGCAATTACCCTATGATATAAATCAGGTTGAATGTTTGTTTGTTTAATTTGCATCCTGTCTTTATTATTTTTACAACCAACTCAAAGTGGCAAACATATCCAGCACATCTTCCTCCCATAAAGAAGAGGGGGGTCAAATTATTCTCCAAAGCAGGACAAAAAAGAATGGCTGGAAATTAATCAAAGAGAGAAGCAACCTGGAATTAAGGAGAAACTTCCTAACAGTGAGGACAATTAAGGAATGGAAGAGCTTGCCACCAGAAGTTGTGGAAGTTCCATCACTGGAAGTTTTTAAAAAGAGACTGGACAACCAGGACAGAGGAACAACCCCTGTCCCGAGCCCTCCAGAGATCATCAACCAACGTGACCAATGCCGTTTCCGTGCTGTACCCAGGTCTGAAGCCCGACTGGAACGGATCTAGATACGACGCTTCATCCAGGTACTGGGGTAGCTGTCGCGCAACCACACTCTCAACAACCTTCGCAACGAAGCAAAGGTTGGAGACTGGACGATAATTAGCCAATACTGCCGGGTCCAGGGAAGGCTTCTTGAGGAGAGGCCTTACCACCGCCTCTTTCAGGGTGGCGGGAAAGACACCCTCACCCAACGAAGCATTTATAATCCCCTGGAGCCAGCCTCGCGTCACCTCCCAGGAAGCCAGCACTAACCAGAAGGGACACGGGTCCAACAAACATGTGGTCGCGTTCAATCTACCCAGAATCCTGTCCACGTCATCTGGGGTCACAGGATCAAACTCATCCCAGATAACAGTCTCAAGACCTGTCTCCATCACCCTCTCTGGATCTATCCCGTCAGAGTCCAGACCTGCCCGAATCTGAGTGATTTTGTCATACAGATACTGAAAAAAATCCTCGGCTCTTCCCTCCAAGGGGTCCTCCCGCACTTCCTGGTGGAGCAGGGAGCGGGTCACCCTAAACAGGGTGGCCGGGCGATTAT
Organism: Pantherophis guttatus; assembly: GCF_059756535.1. NCBI lineage: Eukaryota > Metazoa > Chordata > Lepidosauria > Squamata > Colubridae > Pantherophis > Pantherophis guttatus. Next base: position 5,861,869 of record NC_142065.1, read on the forward strand.
CTGATGACGCAATAAGAGCAGCAAAATGAGAACATTTTGCTGCTTTTATCGCCACTAGGTAATTCCTAATATGAGATCTTACCAGTGTTCGGTCAGATTCAGAAAGACTAGCCCTCCAACAGCTCTTTAGGCGTCTTTTCCGGCGCTTCATCTCCCTCAGCTCCTCGGTGAACCAAGGAGCCAGGCAAGATCGGCGCCGGGTCAGAGGCCGCAAAGGCACGACTCGATCCAGGGCTCCAGCAGCCGCCCTATCCCAGGCGGCCACTAGGTCCCCAGATGAGGCGTGAGCCAGAACCTCCGGGATTGGCCCAAGCTCCATCTGGAACCTATCAGGTTCCATCAGGCGCCTGGGGCGGTACCATCTTACCGGTTCCGCCTCCCTGCAGCGGGGTGCCGCGGTTCGAAGGTCAAGGCGAAGGAGCGAGTGATCTGACCATGACAAGGGCTCGATGACTATATCCCCTACATAAGCGGTGGGCCAGCATGCATGCATGCAGCTTGACTTGCGAAAGCAGCAGGCCGGCACGCACGATTGCCCACTGGCCCACCACTCGTGCAAATTGAGCTGCGCACATGCACGCTCCAGCCAGCCACTGGCACCGCCCAATTCTAAATAGGCCCGGCAGTGGGCCATGCATGGCCCAGAGGTTGGGGACCCCTGGATTTAGAAGACCTCCAAGACCACCTTCCAACTCTGTTATTCCGTTATTCTTTGTCCAGATGACCTCTGGAAGTGCTTGGAATTGGCTCACAGCTTGTAACTATTACCTTGTCAATGAACAAAGTTGCAACGCTCTACACTCCTTGAAGTAAGCCTTGCTGGCATAATCGGCTTCCACTGAAGTGGAAACCGAGTGGAAACAACCTGCTGAGAACGTTTTGCATAAACCCAGCCTTCAGGGAATTCACAGGCAGCCATTAGCTTCTGGCCTCAGCAAGTGATCTGCTGTCTCCTCCTTAGCCTAAAAAAAAGCCCCAGAGTATCCAATCTAATCTGCTGATCTCTGCCAGTTTGACGGTGCTTTCTTCTTTCCCCACCCACCGTTTGCCAAAGAGCACCATAAATTATTTAGCAGTCGCCAGACTGTAAAATTGCAGGCTAGCTGCGTTAATTGGAAGGAGACAGGAAAAAAAAATTATTATTTTTTTGTTTGCACACTCACGGCAAACATTTTGCTACCGGTAGTCCATAAAACAGGGCAACAGAGTTTAAAAGCTTTGCTATTTAAAAGGCACAGGTTGCCTTTTAAAGGCCTCATAAGGTCGAGAATAATTTCTACCGATTTCCACATCAGATACCGCAGGGGGAAAATTTTGCTTGGCTTCCCCCCCCCCCACCCTCCCAGTTCAACTCAGTACACTTTGTATAAATAATTAAAAAAGAAAATAGTTTATTTTATTTAAAGTCTCTATTTAAGGCAGCGGGCTTTCAAAGATCATTGAAATCTGTCATATCAACCGCTGTGTGAAGGATTCCCAGATTGAGTATTTTTGAAAAGACAACAGGACAGAATTTCACCATACTGTAATAGACCCGTGTTTCCCCAAAAATAAGACCCACTCTTCTTTTCTTTGGGGCTCTGAAAATAAGCACTAGGGCTTATTTTCAGGGGTGTCTTATTGTTTTTTCCATGTATGTGAGGCTCACTTCTGCTTGCTCGCAACAGGGCAGGGGGCTATGCAGTGCACCAGTGCCACTGCCACAAGGCGGGGAGGTGGAGATGCCCCACGCGCCCCGCAATGGTTTATCTCAGGGCCCTCGCAGTCAGGCCATCCATGCCCCGACACCTGCCTTGCCTCGTAGCGGCAGCTCCAGCAACTGATGTGGACACCGGTCCACCACTTCTGCTTGCTCGCGGCCACAAGGCAGTTGTCAAGGCATTGATGGCCTAGCTGTGGGACCCTGAGGTAAGTCGGTGCAGGCCATGTGGGGCAGCTCCACCTCCCCTGCCTCGCCTCGTGGCTGTGGCACCAGTGCCACACTCGGCCTCCTGCTCCGGTGCAGCCGCAACCAAGCAGAAGTGGGCCGGCGGCCACGTGGGCTCCTGCTGCACATGGTTAATGGTACTTCCGCTGCGAAGCATTTGTCGGGGCATGGAGGCCTGGCTGTGGGGGCCCTGAGTTAAGCCACTGCAGGGCGCGTGGGGCAGCTCCACCCTGTCTCGCCTCGCAAGTAACCAGATGATAGGCGGCCGGTTAATTATGCAGGTGCTTAAGTAGGGCTTATTTTGGGGTTAGAGCTTATATTACTGTAGGTGCATGCATAAAAAAACATGCTAGGACTATTTTCAGGGAAACAGGGTATCTGAAAACTATCTTAATCAAGAAACATAAAAGACATGTTTTAAATTATTTTGCTAATATTTGGTCCCTGAAACATTTTTTGCTTAGCTGTTTCTATGATTAGTGTCTCCTATGCCTCTGCTTCTGTACACAGCCAAAGTAAATATGTTTCAAGATACCTTATTTCAAGAGGAGGTTAATGATTTCTGGAAATAACTACCGTGTTTCCCCGAAAATAAGACAGGTCTTATTTGCTTTTTACCCCTTCAAATAAGGGCTTGGCCTTATTATCGGGAGGGGGGGTGTTATTATTTTGGGGGTGCAGGAGGTGGCAAGCATGGGACTGGATGTCCCATCACTGCCGTCGTCTCCCGTCCCTGTTCTTTGTGCCGGCCACTGCCCTGACATGTCCCACCGCTGCCACTTCGTGGAGGATTCTGCAAGGCTTGTGCCATTGCACGCATGAACTGCAGCACCCCCGCAATGTAAAGATGTTGTTATTAGAGAAAAAACATAAGGGATTTCGAAAGTTGGACTGTAGTACTGGAGAAGGTGATTAGTTACCAAAATCATATTCTTTATGAAGTGGAAAATAACTTCTTTATATCTTTTTTATTATTTATTTTCTCTCTTTTTTCACTTTTAATTTTGCTTTTTATATATTTTTTAGTTTGTATTAATCTTTATCTTTCTATCTGTAAACTCTATATATGAATGAAACGGATTATCCGCAATTGACTACAAAACAGGCAAAACATGGAAGGGACTAGGTCTCCAGGGAGTGGGCCTCCCCTTCTGTTTCTCCCAAATGATTGCTAGGAAAGAAATACAGTTATGCATACCAAACCTCAAATATTGCTTTCTTCTGTGTCTTGATAAAGTCTTCCACTCATTGTTGACTCTTGATAACATCATGGACACATCCGTGTAGTAGTCTTGCCTTTTAGGATTTTTGTTTTGTTTTCCTACCTCTAACATATTCTAGTGGTCTCCCTTTCAAGGGACAACCAGGTCTCACCTTGTTTAGCCTTTTATGTTTTCAGCCAATGATGGCTAGATGCACACAGTCCTGCTTCTACAGGTTCGAAAAAATTCCTGTCCAAGCACGCCGAAGCCCAGCAAGACTATCTTATCATACTTGAACTGACGTGATATGAGATACCATCTCAAGTTGATATAAAATCCCCGAGTCTAAAGTAAAGCATTCCCTCATTGTATTAACTGCACAGATTTACTTCTTTACGCTTTATAGAATTACTTGTACTTACTAATTACTTATCTCGGAATGAAACAATCAAACTCTTACAAAAACATACCATGAAAAGAGAAATTACTTCAATTGACACCCATTCTTGCACAAAAGTCCTTTCCCAAACAAACTTGCGTGTAGATAAAAGAAAGAAAAGACCACCAGCAATTTGTGTGACATAGACAACACAATTTCCTCACTAGTACATTTACTACCAGAGAAAGCACCCAGTCTACCATGATAATCCACTATCCAAATGTGAATGAATTCATGTTTTATGAAGCTGCCTAGAATTATCCAAGCACCTCTTTAGTGACCCTTGGCCAGTACAAAGCCTCCTTCACAATGTGTTTTTCATTCTCTTTTTCAGCTGGGAGCTTAACTCTGTGACTTAAGTGTTAAAAGTATTGATCTTGCCTTGAAGCAGATTATATTCAATTTGACCTGGAAACCAGGCCATTAATTCTACAAATCACACTTACACATAACTGTTTTGCAGATGGGCCTGCAAGCACATTCACTTGGCAATTTTGAAGGGAGTTGTTTTTCATAATGTAGGTGAGGACCTAAGATATCAAGTTATTTTTCAGAAATCAGCCTTTTTCTCACAATAGCATCCAGCTGTCTTATTACGTATCTTCTTGCCTTGCGTATACAAGTTCTTCACCTTTTTGCAAAAAGAATAAAGGGCAGCACAATTCAGGGTTTGCCTTTGTGTTCTTGTATTGGCGGGAATTACATCAAACAACTTAAATGCAACGTTGCTCTGATTTTTTAGTACATGAGAACCAGAGTTTGTAATTGAACCAATGTGGAGAAATGATAAATATGAAAAAAAATATATAATAAATATGTTGACAACCATCAACTTTAAAAAAAAAAAGGTTATGGTAAAGAATTTTTGACAGCATTTCTTCCGATTAAGCGTTAGGATGAACAATAATCATTTCTACGTTTTGGCCCAACATTTTCCCATAGCTTCAAAATCACTATAGATAAAATTGGGTAAAGAAACTGGATTTCAGAAAAGCAGATCTTGGCCAAAGACTAGGAAACAAAACTTTTAACACTAAATATTACAATCGGCTTCATCTGCTCCTTTCAGGACCTACTGGATTCCTACTCCCACACCTGACATTTCATTAGTGTGAGTATGTTGCTACAAATACAACTCTCACTAATGAGAAAAATGCTTATGATTCATCTTCATAATCACTGACAATACCACCCTTAGAAAGATTTAATCACTATAGTTATTTTGCTGCATCTATAGAGCTAGTCTGTTATAATGATTAAGGTGCTGGCCTAGAAATTTGGGGACTGTACATTGTAGTCCCACTTTAGCAGCAGTGAAATCCAAATTTTTTTACTACAGGTTCTGTGGGCATGGCTTGGTGGGCATGGCAGGGGAAGGATACTGCAAAATCTCCATTCCCTCCCCACTCCTGGAGGAAGGATATTGCAAAATCTCCATTCCCTCCCCACTCTGGGGCCAGCCGGAGGTGGTATTTGCCGGTTCTCTGAACTGCTCAAAATTTCCGCTACCGGTTCTCCAGAACCTTTCAGAACCTGCTGGATTTCACCCCTGCACCTTAGGCACAAAAGCCATCTGGGTGACCTTGGGCCAGTCATTTTCTCTCAGCTCAACCCACTTCATAGGGTGCTGGTTGTGGGGAAAATTGGAGGAAGGAATACCCCCCAACCAGTGAATTCCATTCAACCTTATCTAGGGCCAATTTTCCTTGACCATTATTAGATGAGATTCTTGTTATAGGTGGCAAGAATAAACTCTTAGTGCTTTGAACTCAATTCCTGTTCCTGTTTAAGGGCGTGGTGGTGCAGTGGTTAAAGTGCAGTATTGAAGGCTAACTCACATTGCCAGAAGTTCAATTCCATCAATCCTGACTAGCTCAAGGTTGACTCAGTCTTCCATCCTTCCAAGATTGGTAAAATGAGGACCCAGATTGTTGGGGGCAAAAGGTAAACTGCTTAGAGAGGGCTGTAAAGCACTGTGAAGCAGTATATAAGTCTAAGTCCGTGATGGCAAACGTATGGCACGCATGCCACAGGTGGCACGCGGAGCCATATTGGTGGGCACACGAGCATTGCCCTAGCTCAGCTCCGGCGAGCATGTGTGTGCCGGCCAGGTGATTTTCAGGCCTTCCAGGCACACCGGAAGTCAGGAAACAGGCTATTTCCGGCCTTCGGTGGGCTTCCAGAGGGGTGGGGAAGGCCATTTTCGTCCTCCTCAGGCTCCTAGAAAGGCTCTGGAGCCTGGGGAGGGCAAAAAAACGGGCCTTCCAGTCCCACCGGAAGTCGGCAAATGGGCTATTTCCGGCGAAAAACGGGCCTATTGGGCCCACCATGCCATCGCGTGCCAAAAGCGGGGGGGAGCACAGGGGTGTCGCGCACGCATGCGTGGGAGGGTGGGGTGCACTGAATTATGGCTGTGAGCACGCGTGGGCATGACCCTCCCTGCTCCCCCCACTTTTGGCACGCGATAGCAAAAAGGTTAGCCATCACTGGTCTAAGTGCTATTGCTATTATTTGTTCCTGACAAAATCTAATAAAAATAATATATTCTTCTAACTTCTCCCACTGTTCATATGATACAGAATGATGGTTATGGGTAGCTTTTCTAGCCCCAAAGAACAAGTAGTGCTTTTAATTATAAACAAATAAGTTATGTGGGTTATTATCTCTCTTTTATAGGATATCCTGTAGATGCTTCTAAATTAGGCATGTATTATACAATCATCCTACCATTCTCACAGAAAATCTATTACAAATGAAGAATCTACAGAACTACACAATGTCTTTTTTTAAAAACTGTTAAATAAGGAGCCCTTGACTGGATATCCTCATGTAGGTGGATGGACTGCTTCCTTTCTAATTTATTTTAAAAGGCCAGCAGAATTTTGTAGGCCTACATCAACAGACACAGTATGTATGCATATAACCATGAGGCCTGGGGAAGCAAAATATATTTTACAATAAACGTAGCAAGATATAATGTTCCAATGAATATAAAATATGGATAATGTATTTTTACTCTGTTGAGGAATATAAATGCAGATGTACTTCTAACTAGTATACTGCTACTAAGGCAGAATTACACTTGGATTGCGAAGTGTTGATATCATACAGCATTCAAATGAAATGTGTTATAATTTAAACCAACTGTAAAAATAAAGCACAAAAATATTTTAAATGTTTTCTCTAAAAATTATGCGTACCAAATCTTAAAAAATTAAAACTTTCACGTTTAAGATTTATGCATCTTGGTCATAGAATTTAGAAATGGCAAGAATAAACAATTCCTTTCTGTACCTGATGTTAATCAGGATTTACTTTATATTAAAAAGGTTTATACCGCAGTACCAGCAAAACTGAATAGAGATAGCCCTCAACTTACGACCACAATTGGAACCAGAATTTCCTTTCTTAAGCAAGGCAGTTGTGAACTGAGGCATATGACCTTTTTTGTCACGGTTGTTAAGTGAATCACAGCAGTGAATCATGCAGTTGTTAAGTGAATCTGGCTCCCCCCACCGATTTTGCTAGTCAGAAGCTAGCTGGGAAGCCCATAAATGATGGTCACATGACCCTAGTTGCGAAGCGCCCAAATTTTGATCATTTGACAGCTGGGTTGTTGCAACGGTTGTGAGTGCGAGGACCAGTTGCAACTCACTTTTTCTGTGCCATTGTAATGGTAGTAAATGAATGGTTGTTAAATGGAGAACTACCTGTACACTACCGAGTTGAGGTGTTAGGTATTCAAGGTCTGAAGAGCTGAATTCCATGCCACCCTTAGTTTTCTTATTTAATATCTTATTCCTGAGTTTGATCAATATTTTGTAGACGTTCTTCAGATGGCTGTGTGTGCAACCTTTCTTATGAGTAATAAGGTTTTTCCAAGTACCAAAGAAAGCCCTTCCCACGAAAAAAGACATTAGCTGGAGTGTACAGATATAAGACGCCGATTTAAGTCTGTTTTGTCTCGAAATAATTTGAGGCAGTGAGGGCACTGCATCTTCTTCCAATTGAAATGTTTTTTTTTTTTTCCATGCTGTTCCATGTTTGATTTTAGAGTGAAGCTTGCGGGACATTTTGAACACTGGAAGCGGGCAAGCTGACAAGGAGACATGTGCTCAGAAGAACCAGCCAGTTTTGGCTTAGAATAGTCAGTGGTATCAAGAGGGTTAATCATAGGGAATGTATGTTCTTGAAAATGTTCCTTTAGTTTTGTCACACATTTAATTTTTTCCCTGCAGGAAGTACAGCAGAGTGTCCTGGGTCCTGGAAAATCCAAAAACAAATCTTCATGGTCCAAGTCCATGTCTTCAGATTGTGCAGTATTCATATCTAAAACAGGAATGAATACATTAAATTTTAGTTTTTATATTTGGAATCATATATGACTGAGCTTTGTTCTTTTCATTTACCTGTGTGAAAGCCATCTAAAGGCCACAATGCTAGAAATCTATCATGAGCGATCTGAAATAGAAAAGCACGATTAAATTCATGAACAGTCAGAAATTATTTGTATTTGGTTTGATTCTTTCACATCCTGCAGCACTAAAGATACAAATAATATCTATTTCACAAATAATTTGGTACTGAATCTGGCTGTAATTTCGTAAATATTAATAAATCTTCTCCACAATATTATTTTTATCCCAAAAAGCTAAACATCCTTTTCCTGGACATCAAAATTCCAAGAACGAGTCATTGAACATCTATAATTTTGCTCAATTTTATCGTTCTTAAAGTCATCTTTGTTCCAAGTGACTAGTACAGAAATGAGACCTTTCTTCAGATATTACATTTAATATTTGGACAGAGAGACGACTATAGTTTCATATCAATGCATCTTTTTAGGCTATAGAGTAAAACAAGTATAAAATTTCCCTATTAAAAAGTAGTAGTATAGCAACAGTTGTCTTAATTACTTCATTATAAATTTTGATTAACTGAAACATCTATTGATTTATATACATTTACATCCCCGAATTTGTCAAAGGGGTTTAAAGTGCTGCCTTGGTTCTCTGGCCACTAGTGTTTTTATGCATTAATTCTTGAACTAGCTTAGTTTAGGAGATAAAGGGTGATATTTAGCCCACAGATTTTTGGTCATGCAATGTAATTTTCCCTTCCCTCCAATAATCCCACCGTTTCCTCAAAAAATTTGCTCTGGAGAAATGGATTTGGCCAACTACAGAGCATCTTATGAGGGCAACTAACTGACTACAATAGAAGGAAAAATCTTATAGATCCCAGTTCTGCATGGACACAAATATTTTCAGCTTCTAACAACCAACAAGACTCCATGCAATGAAGTGCTCAAGAGCTCCCAGGATGCTCCCTAGCTGTGAAGAGATTTGGAACACTTTCTCCAATGTATGGATTCTATTTATAGCTGTTGAGAGGGGAAAGTGAAACTCTCTCATGCCTTCTCACTTGCTGCTTTTAGAGAACGTCAGTGAATTTCTTAGAAAACTTCTTTATTCAACCTAATACGAAACTATTACTATACTGATCCTGGGCAGAAAAAAAATTCCCCAAACTTGAATAATTAATTTTGAAATTTCCAAACAAAAGCTATGCCTGTTTTATCAATTTGGAGGGAAGCTCTAACTGATAACTATCTCATTTAAAAAAATAGTTTATATTTACAAATTATTCACGCTGTATATATCTCATGTGAAAGATCGCTTTTCTTTATAGGAATAGCAGATATTAAGTCAGGACAGTAAACACTGAGAACGCTATGAAACTTTTAGCTAAAAATTAAATGTCTTTTAACCTACATTTTACAGAATTTTAAATTACATTTTACAGTTATCAAACAGTACTCCTCTTGTGTCTTTGTGGTTTAGAATAATAGCAAGCCTAAAATAATTCCATATCTTCATCATATATTTGTCTAAACAATGGTTAATGCTTTATGATATCTCTGGTATAAGGCTGGCTTCCAAATGTATCTGAATCTGTCCAATAAAAATCTAACCTGTATTTCTAAGCAATAAACAACATGTGTTTTCATGCTTATAGTATCATTAAGTCCAGAATCCATTGACTTCAATTAGGCTTATTTCCAGAAAAGTAAATACAGAATAGCTAACTGGTCTACATACTCTGTTTCCCCGAAAATACAACATCCCCTGCAGGGGTGGGTTCTACTTACTTTTACTACCGGTTCGCAATGGGAGAGCGCGCATATGCAGATCGTCAATTATGATGTATGGGCGGGTGGGCGGAGCCTCCTGCCACTTACTACCGATTCTAAAGAACTGGACAGAACCGGGAGCAACCACCACTGATCCCCTGATAATAAGCTCAATCGGGCTTTTGAGCGCATGCGCTAAAATAAGCCTCCCCCCTGAAAATAAGCTCTTCCTGAAAATATTTAAACGCAGAGCTGGAAATCAGGTAAGATGGCAAGAGGAGCCCCATCTTGCTCCACGCGCCCCAAAATAATAAGATCTCCCCGAAAATAAGGCCAAGCACTTATTTTGGGGTTCAAAAAAAATATAAGACAGAAACACGGTATTTAATCCAGACCTACTACTGTTTCAAGTGGAAGACATAAATCACCATGTGTCTATGCATTACAAAGATGTTCTTAGCTTTTACAAGAAGAGGCAAAAGAGGCATACAGGTAGTCCTCGACTTACAACAGGTCATTTAGTGACCGTTCAAAGTTACAACGGCACTGAAAAAAGTGACTTATGACCATTTTTCGCACGTACCTTTGTAGCATCCCCAGCATCATGTGATCAAAATTCAGATGCTTGGCAACTGGTTCATAATTATGACAGTTGCAGTGTCCCAAGGTTATATGATCACCTTTTGCAAACTTTTGACAAGCAAAATCAATGGGGAAGCCAGATTCACTTATCTACTGTGTTACTAAACAACTGCAGTAATTCACTTAACAACTGTGGTAAGAAAGGTTGTAAAATGGGGCAAAATTCACTTAACAAATGTCTCAGAAATTTTGGGCTCAATTAGTCACAAGTCGAGGACTATGGTATAGTATTAGCAATATAAGATAATGTATTTTAATAATTCTGTGGTCATAAGTCAAGTACTACTGTATAGTGTTAGCAATATAAGATAAATAATGCATTTTAATAATTCTGAAATATTACCCCATCTAACAAAGTATGGTATGCTACCTCAGGTCACAGGTTCAGGATTAATTTTAATATCTCTCAAATATTTGATAATACCTGGCCCCATAAAGCATAATCATACCAATTATTATCTTACCTGAGTTGAAAATATCATTCTCTTAAGAGTTTCTGGAGATACGCTATCAGATGTTGAAATGATGGGAGTGGAGATCTGAGTGACAAGCTGTGATGAAACCAGCAGCAGAGGCGGTGTTTCCATTTTGCCGTTACATTTGTCCCCGGAATTACCGTATTCAACTGGGTGCCAGCTCCTGAGGAACACAGGAAACGAATCTCATCCACATGAATGACCATCAGTCGATGGTTTTACAAAAGGCCGAGAATGAACTTGCTGCCGCTTAGTCTTCTGTCAGTAGAGGGAATGAAGAGACAAAACAGTCCAGGACCACAGTTCATTTTAAATAATCTCCCACCCAAAAGTGCATAGGGAACCAGGAGACAAGGCGATGAGAGCAAATTCCAGATATCCTTTGATATTGGCATAACATTCCGTCCTCATCTTTCTTTAGCATTCAGTAGCATTCAGTAGCATTCATTTTCAAGTCTGAATCAGTTTTCCAAAAGGTTTCTCAAAACTATTTGAAATAAAAATGGCGCAGTAACAACAATGTTTTTCAAGTTACTCTCAATCAAATGCTGACTTTCAGATGCTTAGAGAGAGGGATTCTATAAAATCAAACTGCTTCAATCATTAATTTTACAAAGAGGCTCAGACGTCACTCTCTTCAAGGTATAACATAATTGTCCTTTTCTATTCTTTGATCCTACCTTTTTTTTACCACAAAAATCAGTATTTGTGAGGAAAGAGTGCAACGGATGCAGCATGCTTTTTCATTAGATGGTTTGGAGGGTTCATAATTATCTTTTCTAGTTGAGCTTGACTCCTGGAGACTTAGAAGACTGTTTTTCGGTAACAATACAGAAGCCATCTGCATGCCTGTAAGGTTTTTTTTTTTTTAACTTCTCAACATAGACTGAAACTCTGGGATTTCCTGGTGGTCTCTCCTCCAGGTAAATGAACTGACCCTACTTAGCTGTTCCAGTATCATCCAGAGTTGGATATGTGCTGATAACTGCTGCAACAGAGCTTCATAAGAAAATATATATGAATCTCAACAAATATGAATGAAGATTTGTTTAAAATACCAGTGGAAAAATATCCATTTCATTAAAAAAAAGAATGAAATGTTACATTAATTTAAATTTTATGGTACCTATGTCCCGTAGGTTATACATGAGGTGTATAAAATATTCCTACTGCTGGAGAAAATAACATGCACCAAGATAAAGCTGAGTGTAGCTAAACCAAACGTAAGTGCTCATCACAATACTTTTACATTTTAATAATAAACAACCTATTCTATAGAAAGACATTAAAGAAAAAGGCATTCAAGAAAATATAGCATGTAAGGAAAATCATTTCTCAATCTCCCGCATTAAGATAAAATCTAATTCATATATCATGCTGAAATCTAACATGGTTTGCTAGTTTAAGCATCAGTGTTGAAAGAAATGAACTATACAGCACCTTATTGTAAAATACTGTTAAAACTTATAGTAGACTAGCTGAATACCCATGCTCCACTATGAAACTATGTGATCGGGCTTGATAAATTGACACTTACAGCTTGAAAATTAATCCCCTTCTCTCCCTCAGGCTTGTCTCACAGAGGCCTCTCCTATCTTATCCCCTTCTCTACCTTTCAGGTGGGGAGTACAATGTCTATACTCCCAGCCCACAGGCCAGATGAGTCACGCACTGGCCATGTCCATGTCCAAGTAGTAGTTGGAACAGAGTTCTTTTCAAGTGGAGAGGGGGAATAGAACGTCTAACTCCTTAGCATCAGAGCATGTTAATAATAATATAAGAAATACTAATGATCTGATGGTCATTTTGAAAAATCCTTTCTTATCGAGCACCTAGAAGCCAAGAGGAACGTCATGCCAAATTTCAAGTTTGTAGGCTTTACAGTTCTGGAGATTTCGTGTTGATGCATGAGTAGTATTTTGCTTTTATATATATATATATAGAAAATTCTTATGAAAAAAAACAGCACAGCATGATATGGCTGAAAAAAAATAAGACTTGATTCCAAGATATGAATATAGAAATGAAGTGTACAAATATGCAAAGCAGTTGTTCAAGCATTAAGGATGCCAAGAAAACACAGTTCTACACCTTGTACTTCCCAAGCAAAAAATGAAGAGCAGTGTGCAAACTTTCATCTTATTATCCTGGATCTTATTTGTTTAAGTTATGTAATATATACAATAGAGAATATAGAGGCATCTCAAGGTTGCGGGGAACCACGCCTAATGATTTCAATCCCTTCCACTAAAGAATGTGTACAATTATATAAAAAATTGTCCAAGACAGTAACCTCACCATAACTCTATGCTTGTTCCTATAAAAGCGGTACTTGAACATCAGAACACAATGCATATCTAGAGCAGTTTCTAAAAAGAAAGCTGATAGAAGGAACTGAAAGAAGATTATAAGGTTATCTAAGTTAACTAGGCAGACAAGAGCTTCTTCTAAAAAAACCCACCAGAGATATGATTAATAGGTTTTAATGCTATACTGTATATCCCCTTTTCCTCCCTCATTTTAGAAATTTCAAAAATCAAGAGTCAGGCAACTACAGAAAAATTTAGTATTAAGTTGTAGAAAATTTGCCTACTGCATATTTTTACATTACAATAATGGGCTAATGAAACAAATACTGCAAATGTAAAGCTGTGAATGGCTTAATTCTGGATAAGCAGAAATAATAATATTTGAAACACTGATTACCAATAATAAGACTTATTCACCATAGTTTATATCAAAGTGTATCATATAATCAAAGGCAAGGAAAACCACTTATGACTGTTTCAGCATCCCCATGGTCATGTGCTCAACATTTTAAGGAAGATCTTTTTTAAGAGGAGAAATGTATTTCCAGGATATTATCTTATTTTTTGCCTGGGGAAAAAAACACTCATTTGAAAAACCTCAAAACGACGCTCTAGAGCACTGCACACCAGAACAACTAGACACAAGAAGAGTTTTTCCTCGAATGCCATCACTCTGCTAAACAAATAATTCCCTCATCACTGTCAAACTATTTACTAAGTCTGCACTACTATTAATCTTCTCATCTTCTCATCGTTCCCATCACCTATCTCTTCCCACGTATGACTGTAACCTTGTTGCTGGTATCCTTATGATTTAAATTGATATTGTTTCCTGATTGCTTATTTGTAACCTATGACTATCATTAAGTATTGTATGATTCTTGATGAACGTATCTTTTCTTTTATGTACACTGGGAGCATATGCACCAAGACAAATTCCTTCTGTGTCTAATCACACTTGGCCAATAAAAATTCTCTTCTCTTCTTTTCTATTTCCAAATAGGGTTTCTTCCCCCCCCCCCACACACACTGACAGCTACAGTCCATTCTGAAAAATAACTACTGTAATTTTTCTGGGATGGTTACCTATGTAAAGCCTAAAGGAAGAAAAAAACTGCATTCCAGGAACAAACATGTCTTTTCTGACTCTATCTGCCATTGTACCTGAGGCCTTGGAGTGCACTTAAATATCCCGTTCACTTTGTCAAGAGCTCCCTAAGGATGATAAGACAATTAAGATATTACACAATGACCCCACAGGAGCAGGAGTGCACAAGATTACAGATGTACCTTGTGTTTCCAAGAGTAAGAAAAAGGAAAGAAGACAAGTTGTCTTACTGGCAAGGGACCACTGATAAATAGGAAAACAAACACACATACACACACACACACACACTCCCCACCACCACACGGGATGAGAGAAAATGAAAGTCTGTTCTCATTCTCTGCATTTCTAAACAAAATTAACAAACCAAATTGAACTGCTTAGATAACACCCTCCACTTCTGTTGACTAATTAAGTAGTCATGCAGAGTGCATAAAGTTACCTAGAGCTTGCATATGGTCCAAGAACTGGAGAAGTTGGAGACCTCTGGTCTAGGTGTTCTTCAACACTTGCCCAACATAAGAGTGCTTCACTCTGGTCTCCACATGATGCAGTCAAGTCATGCTTAACTGTTGCCAAGTACAGGGTTGTATGCTAAGTTTAGCTAGCAGACTAATTTCAGCTGTGCAAAGTTCTCCTTGCTGCCTATGGCATGTGAAATTCAAGGCGGAATATAATCAGAGAGCTCTTCAAGCTATGCGATTAATTTTTTCAGTGAGAGCACAATCCTTCCAAAACAGCTGAATCCCAAATTCTAAGACAGATTTTCTATTGATCCACACCATAATCTATTATGAATATAACTCAGTCTATTATTGTTACAGTACATGAGAAGGCATAACACAGCTTGAGGACATCAGAACATTGATGGAACATCAACAGTAACCTCTAAATTAACCGTCCCAAATGTCCCATTTAGGTATGAAGTAGAAACCCTATACAAAACTTCAACTCAGATTCCATCATGTTAAACAAAAACACATTTTAGATTGATCAGAACAGAAAGGACTAGAGCAGTGATGCCGATAAGGGAGCATGCGCTCACTCATCAGGGCCACAACATGAGGAGTAGGTGCCCAGGGGGCATGTGCGCACTGGATAAGGTATTTCCAGTTTCCAGCGCATGTGCATGCACGCCAGCAAACAAGTCTTCCGGTTATTTGCACATGTCGATCAGCTGGCCGGCGCACATGTTCGCGCCGGAAAACGAAAGACCAGCTCTTCCGGTTTTTAGCACTGTTACATGCAAAAAGGCAAGCTGATTGTCACGTGCGCTCCAGAAACCCAAAAGAGGAACAGGCAACGCCATGTGTGCCAGGCGACATGGCTCCGTGTGCCACTTTTGGCACGCGTGCCATAGGTTTGTTTGTTTGTTTGTTTGTTTATTATTTATTTATTTATTTATTTATTTATTTATTTATTTATTTATTTATTTATTTATTTATTATTCAAACTTCTATACCGCCCTTCTCCTTTCGGACTCAGGGCGGTGAACAGCCAAAATAAAAACATTTATACATAAAGTTACAGTTAAAAATAGATTTAAAATAATTAAATAAATTTGGCCCGTAATTTAAAACTTATCAATTTAAAATCCGTATCAAATTTTAAAACCAACCATAAAATCAAGACACACCAGCTAACCGAAAAAAATAAGTTTTTAGGGCCCGACGAAAAGTCCAGAGGTCGGAGATCACTCGTATCTCTGGGGGTAGATTGTTCCAAAGGGTAGGTGCCATCACAGAGAAGGCTCTCCTCCTGGGGGTCGCCAGCCGGCATTGTCTGGCCGACGGCACCCTGAGGAGGCCCTCTCTGTGGGAGCGAACTGGCCGGTGGGAGGCTATTGGTGGCAGAAGGCGGTCCCGTAAGTACCCTGGCCCTAAGCCATGGAGCATGGTTTACCATCACGGGACTTGAGTCACCATGGGAAAACATCCCAAGGCTCAATTCTGTCAGGTACTTCTGAAAGATATCATTGTCAATGGTATTAAAATGTACTGAGAATTGCAAAAGAAGGAATAGGAATGAACTCTACCCTACTCCATCCCTTACTGAAATTCCTAGCATAGATAATCCATCGAACGAAAACACCATTTTCATTCAATACACTAGACAAAAGAATGGCTGAAATGGGGTCCAGGTTAGTAGCATCAACTCTGTCCGGATTCTGATGCCACTCAACTGGGCCTTCTATCTGACATGTTGAGTTGAAAAGCCCAATTTTATTTCTCAAACTGTAATTATTGTGGTTATCAAAAATTAACATTTCAATGTCTACTTCAGCAAAAATAAATTAGCAAGAATAGATTGGAATGGAATGGAATGGAATAGCATAGCATAGCGTAGCATAAGCATAGCATTCTTTATTGACCAAGTGTGATTGGACACATGAGGAATTTGTCTCCGGTGCATAACCTCTCAGTGTATATACAAACAATAAGTGATAAATCATGATCATAATCATAAAATACATAAAATAAATCATAAGATACAAACTCAGTGATGGCCATAGGATACTAAACAATATAAAACATAATAGGATACTAAATAAAGGCAATCAACATAAACCATGAAATACAAACAACGAAGTTATAGTTATAAGAAGCTAAGGTAATAAGAAAGATGAAAAGATGAAGATATTAGGTAATACAGCTCTACTAGATGGTTTGACATCCTAAGGTGTAGATAGTGTTATGGGAATTAGTTGTTTAGCAGAGTGATAGCACAGGGGGAAAAAGCTCAGTATTATACAGTACGTTACCCAAATGCTTAACTTCTTCAATAATAAGCACCAATAACTTCCAGGTAACTTCTCCAATTATTTCAGGACTTACCGGTATTTTAATATTTTTCTCTCTAGGAATCGTATTTTTTTCTCTAGGAATCAAATTATATGCTTTCCTCTCTATAGTACAACAATCTGAAACATTCTTATGGACTACATTTTTCATATTAAATCAATATTACAGAAGCAGCATTTATAATGCAGAGATTGGAGACTTTAATTATACAAAGTTTTTCATATGGTTTACAAGTCTGTATGTTGCACTACAGTTTGAAATAAAACCACAGTATTTTCCTGTTTGCTACATGTAAAACGTTAAATGTAATAAATGTAATTGATTTATCAAACTCGTAATATGCTTAAATCATAATGAATTTAGGCAGATTACAATAAAATAAAATCCAAACCTCTATAACAGCACGTCAAAGTAAACAAATTATAATAAAGCACAAGATTATCTATCTATCTATCTATCTATCTATCTATCTATCTATCTATCTATCTATCTATCTATCTATCTATTTATCATCGTATGGCACATTCACACCATATCTCAAGATTAATAAATAAGAAACAAGCCAAAATTTGGTTCCAATAACAATGTTCAAGGACTTCCAGAAGAATATCATTTCACTATATTCTGGAAGGTCACCACTGAAGGCAGTGGTGAAATCCAAATTTTTTTACTACCGGTTCTGTGGCCGTGGCTTGGTGGGCGTGGCAGGGGAAAGATACTGCAAAATCCCCATTCCCTCCCCATTCCTAGGGGAAGGATATTGCAAAATCTCCATTCCCATCCCACTCTGGGGCCAGCCAGAGGTGGTATTTGCCGGTTCTCTGAACTGCTCAAAATTTCTGCTACCAGTTCTCCAGAACCTGTCAGAACCTGCTGGATTTCATCCCTGACTAAGGGGGATATCTACCTTCTGAAGGAAAGTTGTTCAAGTGTATGGGAGCCATGATGAAACAACAGCATTTTTTGATTTCAGCCCATCTCACCTCATGAAAATGGGTGACAACAAGCAACTTATCCTGGAAGGATCTCACTGGAATAGACAGTCTTGAAGATACCTATTTTCCAAGCTATATTTACTGATAATATGTGAATGCCCGCTTCACATGGGAACAGCAAGAATTGACCAGACTGATCCCAAGTAACAAACTTTGTACATCATTATAACAAAATTCCATTATTGCCTAGAATTTGGATAAAACCTGGATGCAGAACTTTTAAAAAATAAACCTGCAAAACCAAGGTCCATTAAATGAAGGTTTATTCTCAAAGATGCAAGATTCTAGCTACTTTGAAGAGGGAAACTTTGGGGAAATGATAAGGCCATTCAGGCATGTATTCTGTGGTTAACAAAATGAGGAGCAAAGCACCAATGGCAAACCACCAGCTATTATATGGTGGCTCAATCAAACTCTGACATACTTAACATTAGGCATTTTAATGACCCCAGTAAGCACAACATACACATTATTAATCAAAAAAACCAATCAGGTCAAGGTGTTCTGTATAGAAAGCCAAGTTTGTCCGTCTGTGTGTGTTAGCCTTAACTAAACAGAAAAGAGTTAAGCTGCAACATTAGAAATACTGCTATCTGATCAGCAAATGAAATAGTACAGATACTACATATCTCACACTCATATTATTGAATGTTCTCAAACAATCCAATGGGAAAAATAACCTTAAATCTAAAAACATACCATCACAAGGAGGAGGCAAGGGTTATACACAGAGGCATTTTTCATGCATTATGAAAGGTACAATCAAAACATAAATGCATTGCCCTAGCCACTACTTGTGAGACCTGGGAGCTAAAATGTTTCAGACACAGAATGTAGATTCTCAATATGGCTGAGAACATTTCAAGTGGCGTCCATCATATAGGGACATAAATTTAAGAGTGACCTGAATGTGCTTTAACAGCTCTTTTATGAATGCTAATTAACCTTTTAGTAGTAGTATACACAGAAACAGCAACTTACAAGACAATGAGTGTGTGCCTTTGGGTAAATATTCAAAGAGCAGAGAACTTTCTTCTCCCAGCATGTCAGCTTTCAAGGACAATAAGCTATTCTTGCTCATAAGAGCTGCCCGCAAGTTAGCAACTGCTAGAGCCTGAAGTGCATCCTCGTTCTCTGGAGTAAGTGGCTGAGAGAGATAACTCACATCACCTCCTAGGAGTGCTTCATCAACCTTTGCATAAAGATCCACTCTCTCTATTCTGTTGTCAGAATTGTTGGACTCTGCCCCCGTCAGATCCACACCTGAATGAAAAAGAAACAAACAAACAAACAAATGTAAGTTTACATTTAAGCATGGAGACTTAGCAGAGATGCATTCGTAAAACCACCTTTGAGCTAACAGTGTCAGCATCAATATTCAGAGCTAAAAGACTTAAAATATATGCTTTTTTCCCAACTTACATTTCATATCTCCATGTTATGATCTCTTCACTGAGTGTACACTTTGCAAGATATACAATATATATATAGCACTTTGTTGTATCTTTGTTGCTATAGTACAGAAGACTAATTACCCAGTTTTTTAAAATTACTCCAGATTAGCTTTTTGTTTCTTTTGTTAACTCTGCTGTAGTTTAATCAAAGAGTTTACTACTGTTAAATAACATTTTATACTACTTCCTAATTTAAAAGGTAGTGTTAAAAAGCAGGTCTCTCTTGAAATTTATTACTCCCATAGCAATATACCATGTTTCCCGGAAAATAAGACAGGGTGTTATTTTCTTTTGAACCTCAAAATATGGACTTGGCCTTATTATCGGTGTGTGTGTGTGTGCAGGAGGTGGCGAGTTCGAGAAGTTTGACTGAACTCGCAAGGAGGCTTTTTTTTACAACATGTTTCACTGGACACAAAGGCGAGGAACGCGATGGAGCTGGAAAGGTAAGAAGCGCGTCCCACTTCTCCCCCGCCCCACCTGCCACCCCCATATTGCATCCCTAAAGGGGGCGGGCGGCTAAACGAGGGGCAGGAGTGGGGCACAAGGTGCGCTGCTGGCCTGCTGCTCTTTTTGCAGTGGCCATCAGTGGTACCGGTAGGTACGGTAAGGGCATGTGGGGTGGGTGGGGGCATGTTCCCCCCCTTCCCCTGCTCCATCCTCACCTCCTCACATCGTGTTATTTGCGCAGCAAGCAACCAGAGGAAATGGCGGGACCGGCTGCACATGAGTGTAAGTAGTTGGTGGGGGGCTTATTTTATCACATGCGCTGAAAAGCCCAATTAGGCTTATTATCCAGAGAGGTCTTAGTTTCAGGGAAACATGGTACCTTCATTTTTTAACAATAACTTTCAAAGATCAAGTAGCAGAATGTGAAGATGATAGATCTGACAGGAAGCTATTATAGGATGCAAATTGCCAAGTTTTTAAAATTAATCAGCTCAGCAAAACAAATACTAAAAATACTCCAAAAGTCATTTTTAGAAGAAGTAAAGGGTATGACTTCGTTAGTATCTAACAGCACCTGCTATGTATGGCCCATTGAAATCAGAGGTTTTGTTGAGTTTAAAAAATGCTTCCCTTCCTAATTTCACCTCGTATTTTTCACTAATATCATCTGATACTTTTGGGCAGAGATGCAAAAACCCCAGCTTAAGAAATTGTTATGACAAAAAATACTTATGATAAATGCTAAAGAATCAGAACTGTACCCTACATGAAAAATACTGTTCTGTGTGAATACCTGATTTCCAAGGACTCATCCAGTAGCATCTAATGAACTATCATAGTACAATAGTTCCTTCTCCAAGAGCTACTTGTTCTTTTTTTTTTTTTTTTAATTTGATTTATATGCCGCCCTTCTCCGGAGACTCAGGGCGGCTTACAATGCGCTAAGCAATAGCCTTCATCCTTTTGTATATTTATACAAAGTCAGCTTATTGCCCCCACAAACTGGGTCCTCATTTTACCTACCTTAGAAAGGATGGAAGGCTGAGTCGACCTTGAGCCTGGTAAGATTCGAATCTGCAGAAATTGCAGGCAGCTGTGTTAATAACAGGGTGCATTAAACCACTGTACTACCAAGGCTCTTCTTCTTCACAGAATAGTTTCAAATAAATCTAAAGCAAAGAAGATTATTCTTAATCTAGAGAGTATGTTTTTCTGTCTCATTTCATTGCCTGGATACCTAGTTTTTAATCCTAGTAGTGTCTCAGCTCTATTCTGGTGTATTCTCACTGTCAGAAAATTTCTTCTTACTTCTATGTTGGATCTTTCTTTAACAAGCTTTCACCCATTACTTTCTTGTCTTGCCCTCTGAAGTTTGGAGAATAAGTCAAATTCCCTGTTCTCTGTGACAGCCCCTCAAGTACTGGAAGAGAGTTATCATGTCCCTCCCAATCCTTCTCTTCAATAAGATAGACATAACTAGCTCCTCAACCTTTCATCATGTGATTTAGCTACCAGATCCTTTTCCATCTTTGTTGCTCTTCTCTGCACACTTTCTAGGGTCTCAATGCAGTATAAAGTGGCATTATCACATTTCATGATCTTGATGTTATCCCTCTGTTGATGCAACAAAACCCAAGACTGCATTGATTTTTTTTGGCATCTGCAGCACTTTGCCGGTTCATACTTAAGTGGTAGTCCACTAAGACACCTAGATCTCTCTCACAGTTGAAATGGAACGACTCACCGCGGTTGACTCTCCTGGCCGTCTCACCAGAGGACAACTCACTGAGGGACAATTTAACACAGGATAACTCAAGAGAGGGACAAGTAAAATTGTGGTTCATCAAGGACTTCTCGATGGACTTCTAACTTGACAAAGTTAGAACTCGAGGACTTCTAACTTGACAAAGTTCAAAACTAAAGCAAGACAAGGCCAGCTGCAATTTACTTGTCCCTCTCGAGTTATCCTGCAGCAAGTTGTCCCACGATGAGTTGGCCAGGGCAAGTTGATTGGGGAGAGACGGCCAGGGTGAGTTTTCCTAGACCCTCCACCGTTACTAGCATTAAGCCAGCTGTCTAACATACATTATCAATGATAGGCTCTCCCATTTCTTTTCTTGTTTTTTTTATATATTGGAAACTGCATCTAAAAATACCTTTTGAATTCTAAGGTGGAACTACCACTCATGTACAAGATCTATTTTCTAATATCATACCTGATGCATTGATACTGTACAAAACTATTCCGGCCAAAACCACCCTAGTTATCCAGAACCAGAGTGAAGTGGTTAGAATGCACTATTGCAGGCTAATTCTGTCGACTGCCAGCAGTTCGAGTCTCCCTGGCTCAAGATTAACTCAGCCTTCCATCCTTCTGAGGTCACTAAATGAGGACCCAAATTGTTGGGAGGAATATGCTGACTCTGTAAACCGCTTAGAGAGGGCTGTAAAGCACTGTGAAGTGGTATAAAAGTCTAAGTCTAAAGGAGCCTTGGTAGTACAGTGGTTTAATGCACTCTGTTATTAACACAGCTGCCTGCAATTTCTGCAGGTTCGAATCTTACCAGGCTCAAGGTTGACTCAGCCTTCCATCCTTTCTAAGGTAGGTTAAATGAGGACCCAGTTTGTGGGGGCAATAAGCTGACTTTGTATAAATATACAAAAGTATGAAGGCTATTGCTTAACGCATTGTAAGTCGCCCTGAGTCTCCGGAGAAGGGCGGCATATAAATCAAATTAAAATAAATAAAAATAAAATAAATAAATAAGTGCTATTGCTACTGATGCCTTTTGCATGATTTCCCCCCACCCCCATGATTTATTGTAATTAAATAGTCTGAGTTACAGATTTGTCACTGGCAAGCCAAAGGCCACAAGGACATATAGCAAGTTGATAGAACCAGCTCCTGAATATATTCTTTCAGAAATCAGGACCAGAAAAATATTATTACCAATAACAATAAAAGTCACTGAGGCCTTTCAAAGACACTCTTGCCCTGTCCAGTTACCAGATATTGCCGCTGAGATCACATCATCGCAATCAATTAAGCAACTTGGAAACAAGATTTTTTTTTTAAAAAAAAAATCAGGGTAATCAGTATCTATAAATAAACGTTGAACTACCTCACTGCCCTTCATCTTCTTAGGAAGCAGAAGAACAAACGATTTTCAAATTCTTAGTACATAGGAACCAATTACACTGGAAAGCCAGCAAAATCATTTCCAGATTTTTGTTATCCTGTTTCAGCATTCTATTTTCACACCCACATCAGGGAACTGATGAACCAAGAGCTGTACTGTCCAAGATTAAATTTACTGCTGCTATATGAAGAAGGGCAAGACCATGAACTATGATACAATGGTGATAGAAGTTGACACAGATAAATGAAAAACTTAATTAAATTGTGGGAGCTGTATCAGACATTGCAGGAATACAAATTGAAAAACCTCCTCCATCTGTTACAGAAAGGAGTTGGAGCAGTTAATAACTAGAAACTCAGAATTAAAAATTTTAAATAAAGCTTCCATTTTATTTATGGATCATTTATTAAAAAAAAATGATTTCTGTTTACCATTATCAATCTGACAAACAAACTGAATAAAGTGATAGAACTAGATTTCTGATATATGTAGAGAAAAAAGTTGTGAAGAGATTTTAAATACTGGTCTTGATGTACGATAGAGAACTCAATTTATAGGATTAATAAACCCTTTAAAAGAAGAGTAGATCAAACTGTTTTGGCCATAATCAGTCTTCTAAATTTTGCTAAAGTCACACTCCCAGAAGTGGACACAGTCAAAATAATTTTAAATTATAGCTAATGTTCAATGCCATTGTCTCTTTCTTTCCAATGAAAATTATTAATTTAAAAATATTATTTAACCACTGTCATAAACAACTATATGCCTTGTCCCATATGGTATTTATTTTGCCACGCATTTACAATATTGAAATCAGTTCTAGTTATTTCACAGGGGCTGGATTTATACACCACAAGAAATATAATATGGTTTCTTCTATATTAATTTAGGGCATCGAGTAAAATCATCCATTAATGTATGGCCTGTAAACCATGCTTTATTTAGCACAATGTATATAACTCCTGCAGTTGTGATTTAGTCAATATATGAAGAGGGCATTATCAGAGTAGCCGTGATGGCACAGTGGTTAGAATGTAGTATTGCAAGCTAACTCTGTGCCCACAGCCAGAAGTTCAATCATGGCCGGTTCAAAGTTGACTCAGCCTTCCATCCTTCCAAGGTCGATAAAATGGGGAATCAGATTGTTGGGAGCAATATGCTGATATTTGTTAACCGCTCAGAGAGTACTCTAAAGCAGTGGTCACCAACCTTTTTATCGCCGCGGCCCGCTGAGCGCGCGCAGGGGTGGGGGCACGGCCCAGGAGCTTTTGCGCATGGCCCATTGCGCACGGCCCAGGAGCCTTTGCGCTGCAGCGTTCATGTCCCCCGGCCGCTGCGCGGCCCGGTGCCAGGTACTCCACGGCCCGGCACCGGTCCGCGGACCGGGGGTTGGGGACCACTGCTCTAAAGCACTATGAAGTCTAAGCATTACTGCTATAGTAACCAAGGGTATGCTGGTGGGGGTATGAGACATGTACTGTATATTTATAACCAATTCCTCTTCCTTCTATTTTCCACTTAATTGATTGTTCTACTGCTGTTCCCTATTTCCCCCTGGTATTATTCTTCAGTACTAGTTCAGTTCATAAAGCCAAATTAATCCTTGATTTGATGAGGAAATTCAATCTGGGATACATTAATAAGATTGGGGGGGGGATTTAAGATGAGTGGAATTATTTTAAACTGGTTTTGCACATAAAGGTTCATGGTACACGACCATCCTAGGCTTGGGCATTGGCATGCTGACTGTGATCCATAGAATGTCCATTTTGCTAAGCAGGAGATGTCTTTCTTGTCTATGCAGTGAGATCAAAGAGACAGATAAGGATTGCAGATGGCCTGCTTTCCACTGTATTAGCCAATGGCCTTTCTGCATGAGCTGGCTGAAGTCATTTTGAGAATGCCTCAGGGTAATTTTCTAAGGGGACATTCATGCTGTCTTGGATAATCCATTTGGGGATTTTATGGGCTCCATGGCAACCACCAGGCTTTTTGGAGCATTGGTGGCCACAAACACAGGACAAGACACTCTCTTGATTTCATCTCACACACTCTTGATCTGGTATTCACCCCATTGTGTGAGACAGGTGATTTGGTGACAGGAGGGGTTGAAATCACATGATTATATAAGAACGTTTGCTGGTATAAAGTTTGATTTTACAGCATTAGTGTCCTGCCACAGAAATTAAGGGAATCAACCTCAGAAATTCTTGCAGAAATGCAGCCCACCTTAGAACCTCTTGACTATTGCCCATCATAGCTTATTAAAAATAGCCACAGGCATTGGCCAAATGGGCTCAATGAATGGATAATGCATCATATGCAACTGTGGAGCCATTCCTGAAAAAATACCACCCTGGAGTTCTTGAAAAATGTTGCCGGAAACCCTTGGTAGAATCCCTTTCTGCAGAAGACTGAAACACCAGTGATGGCATAATTACAGGATCTCTTGGAACAGAAAGATGACTATAATATGGCTTCAAGGCTGATATCTTCATCTTTCTAGAAGAGAACTGTGGAGAAAAATAAAGTGCTATTTTGTCCCCAGAGCTATTTAATATCCGCATGAGGCTACAGGTGTGGTCATTAAGTAATTTAAAGTAATGAGATCAATATGCCATTGTAAATATGAAAATACTTAAGAGAACAGAGAAGAACGTGAAATTTCAAATGTTTGACATAAAAGTCAATAATAAGGACAAGCAATAGTTAAAAAAAGCAGCTGGGTTGCAACAATTAGAAAGGATAGTAGCAATTTATTTTAAAGGGCAGCATAAATAGATTAGTGAATAGTATAGTCTCTAATTGAGCCAATCATTAAAGCAAACAAGAAAAGCATTCAAAAATAGAAAGGAAGTAAACTCCAATATAGAGAGTTAAATACATTATTGCAGGAAAGGTTGTTCTTATGGGGAGGAGTAGATGCCATAGAAGATTTTGATTTGGAGGAAAATGGAATACAGGGTGGGGAAGGGAAATAGACACAGATAAAAATGGGGTTGGGGTGGAGCCCATTTAAAACTAGGGTGTAGTCAAACAAAAGTCTGAGTTTCAAGCAATCTCTTAGCTTCTTTTTAAAAATAACTTGACCTAACTCTTTCATAAAGGAGCCTTAAAATAGTTATTCCCACAGCCTCATTGCTTTACTTATCCTGTAATTGTTCCATGAAACCCGAATATTATAGTCTACCGATTATTGCTGTACAATTACTCAGGGCTACCTCTATTCATTTTGCTGAAATTAGTGGCTGCTCTGTGCAACATTTTTTCTACACACTGCCTATCTTCAGCTTTTCCTCTTCTAATCCCCTCCAGCTGCACCTGGTAACACAATTCCACAACCTCCATCAAATTATCCATCATACAATTCACATGCCCTCTCCAACCCTGCTCTTGGTGGAAAGTCAGTGTACCTTACTCAACCCACCCCAACAGTCCCTTTCAAATCTCATCGTCACCTAAATCAGGTAGAAGGTAATCCTTTCCTTCCTTCTAAACCAAGTTTCTCTCCTTCTCACTGCTGAATAATGGAATAGTTTATTCACAATAAATTTATTTTTCTTAGAAGTGATTTTATTATTTTGTTAGTCTTTTTTATCTTTTTAGTTTTTTATTCAGTACTGAAAGTCATAAAAGTAGTCTACAAAAATTAGAATAAATAATAATAATCACCTGGTCAATATATTAAGGAAGCTAATTATTTTATTAATTCAAGGAACATTTCAGTGTGTGCACACACACCTACATACACACATGAAGATGACGTATTAATTTAATTGGGTTTTATACCATAGTAATCATAAGACTCTTGCAGGTACACATAAACAGAACATAAAACATCCATGGTAAAAAAAATAACATATTTATAATACAAAAATAATACCGGTAGTCCTCAAGTTATGATTTTTATTTATTTATTTAATTTATATACCACCCTTCTCCCGAAGGACTCAGGGCGGTGAACAGCCATAATAAAAACAATTTACAAAATAGAATTTAAAAGCAGATTAAAATAATTAAATCATAGGCCGAATTTAAAACTCTCATTTTAAAACCAATTTTAAAACCCCATTAAAACCAAATTAAAATAATTTATCCCATCAGAGCGGCTTGCTGGAATAACAGGGTCTTCACTGCACGACGGAAGGCACAGAGGACGGGGATCCTTCGTATATCCGGGGGTAATTCATTCCAAAGGGCAGGGGCCCCCACAGAGAAGGCTCTCCCCCTGGGGGTCGCCAGTCTACATTGTTTGGCTAACGGCACCCTGAGGAGGCCCTCTCTGTGTGAGCGTACCGGTCGGTAGGAGGCAATCGGTGGCAGAATGCGGTCTTGTAGATAGCCAGGTCCTAAGCCATGGAGCGCTTTAAAGGTGGTAACCAACACCTTGAAGCGCACATGATCACAATCGAGCCCAAAATTTGTGTTGCTAAGTAAAACCTTCGTTAAGTGTGTTTGCCCCATTTTACGACTTTCCTTGCCACAATTATTAAGTGAATCATTTGTTAAGCTAGTAACTCTGTTGTTAAGTAAATCTGGCTTCCCCATTGAGTTCGCTTGTCAGAAGGTCGCAAAAGTGGATCACATGACTCCACTCCAGGACACTGCAACCATCATAAATAAAAAACTTGCAAAGCATCTGAATTTTGATCAGGTGACCATGGGGATGCTGCAATAAGTGTGAAAAACTGTCATGTCACTTTTTTCAGGGCCATTGTAACTTTGAACTTCGGGACATTAGTTTGTATTTGACAAACTGATTTGCAAATCATTTAATTACAGTTCCAGTACTATCTAGTCTTAATTCCTAGAGAAAAAGTTTGATGACCAACTGGCATAATATACAAATAAGGAACTGTGGTATGCCTCTGCAGATGGCAGCACCTAGCCAATCCCATATTATCTAGAAAGCTAAGCAGGTGTCCCCTTGTAAGTTCTTAGATGGGAAACCTAGGGCTAGACTGAAAAACCAAAAGGCACCCTGGAAGAAAGTCATGCCCAAAGTGCTTTCGTATCAAGTCATGAACTCTTCATTAATCTATCTATGTAAATCACCAGGAGTTGAGTTTCACTCAAAGATAACTTCATATTTATTAGAATCAGCTTAAAGATCAGTGATTCTGATCTTGGCTCACCTAAATTCATTAAGCAGCCACTGGACTGGCACTATTTTTTCAGTTCCCATTCTCCAATGCAATAATAGTAAAGAGGGACAATAATAATAATTATAATAATTGCTTTATCTCATGATGTTTTGAGGACTGCCTAGTGAAAAACATTTTAAACATTTAAAAAGCAATAAATGCTAAGTATTATTATTAAGATTTATTTCCAGTGCTAAGGAATATAGGCTTGAATGTAATGATTGACAATTCGCAAACTGGAATGCTAAATATTTAATTCAGAGAGATTTGGCTATATTTAAGATTTCCTAGATTTCAAACAAATTCTAGGTTCTGTTCCAGTTCCAGGTTAAATAAAGCTTCACACAAAGTGATCACTGTTGATATATCTACTTCAACTATCTGTGTAAACAATCAGCAGCTATCTATAAGGTTTCAGAAGATTTTTCCCAGCTTTAATGTGACATGCCAAAAAAAAAAAATCTAGGACCTCTTGAACATTAAGCATATTTTCTACATTAGCAAATAGCTGTGGCCATGTTTCCCAACGGTATATACATTTGAGGAGGTAAAACATACAATCTTTCTCACGGCCTTACCCCTCTTTCCGGATGCAGATGCCATGTTAAATAACTTTCCATCATACAGTACACATTTCAGAGAGGACTAGTGAGCAGAATGTATTGTACTGATCTCTAAAAGCTTCTGTCCTTTTTCAAGGACTGTGCATGAGATGTATTTTCCTTTAGTTCTTTCTGTCATTCCTTATCCTCCAGTTTCTTTCTGATAACTCTATAGGTTATCAGAAGCCATTTGTTTGGTTGGACTGAAGCACTGCATCTCATTTTTTCCTTTTTAATTCATTTGGAAGCAACCCTTTATTTCTCTCTTCAACAGAATATGTTCCCATTTTAAAATTTAAATTTAAAATTAAAAAGAAACTTCCTATTTTCACCTTTTAAATAAAGTTTAGTTTTGTTTATCCCTGGTAGGATTGGCCAATCTCTTAAGGAAGTGCTTTTTAACTTGATGTAATGATCTGATACTGTTTGATCCAATCATCTCTTTTTCCAGTTTCATACAGCCATTACCCCCACCCCCAAAAAACCTAAAATCTGTTGTTTTATACAAGCATCTCAGCAACAGTAGGGCCAAATTGAACCCTTGACTGACAAAAAAGCAATTACAAATTATTCTATTACCCCAAAGATACGCCCAAATTACTCCTTGGAGATACTTATCCCCAGTTTTTTAAAAAATCACTGTCTTAATGATTCTTTTATCAAAGTCCCTGATAGAAGCACACAATTAACAAGCAAGATTTGTGCATGGTCTCATTAATCAGGCTTAATG
The DNA here is from genome assembly GCF_059756535.1 of Pantherophis guttatus. Classification (NCBI taxonomy): domain Eukaryota; kingdom Metazoa; phylum Chordata; class Lepidosauria; order Squamata; family Colubridae; genus Pantherophis; species Pantherophis guttatus. Next base: position 5,891,418 of record NC_142065.1, read on the forward strand.
CCAGTTTCTAAAAGGGGTCAAGTTACAGGTTTGTGGAATCTAGATATACTCCATGTCCTCATTTGTGGATTACATCAAGTCAGGACCTCTGAGAGTTGCTTGAACTGCATTGCCAATTTGCCACAGAATCCCTAACACAGTGATGGCGAACCTTTTAGAGACCGAGTGCCCAAACTGCAATCTAAAACCCACTTATTTATCGCAAAATGCCAACATGGCAATTTAACCTGAATAATGAGGTTTTACTACCTAGAATAATGATAAACAAGGCAGAGTTCAGGTAATTGTTCTAAGAAAAATGTGACAAATGCACTTTTATGCCCACCACTGGGAGGAAGGAATCAAAGTGTCTTTGATTGGTCATACTGCTGCTTCCCACAACCTCTTCCTTTTTTTTTTTCCTAATCACAGAAAATGTATTAAATGTATTAAAGAGATGAAAATAAAATAAATATGCAAAAAGTTTTCATTGATAGTACAAAGAAGTAATCATTAGGAGCACCCCAACCAGTGCTTCTGCCATCAGTGATCAGCACTAATAACGTTACCTTTTTTAAAAAAAAATTGATTTATATGCCACCCTTCTCCGGAGACTCAGGGCAGCTTACAATGCGTTAAGCAATAGCCTTCATACTTTTGTATATTTATACAAAGTCAGCTTATTGCCCTCACAAACTGAGTCCTCATTTTACCCACCTTAGAAAGGATGGAAGGCTAAGTCAACCTTGAGCCTGGTGAGATTCGAACTTACAGTAATTGCAGACAGCTGGTGTTAATCACAATGCTTTTTAGTCTGCTGAGCCACCAGGCCCCTATTTGGGTAAAGAAACCAAGCAAACAACCAAGCTCAGAGAGCATCACAAACTCTACAGGGAGCTATAAAGATAACATAAAAACTGAATTATATGTATGTATGTATGTATTCTGGATAATATTCCAGGGCAGTATTAGTTACATTTCCAAATACTTTTTTTTAACATTGGCCACACATAGTGTACATTCCACTAATCTAACTTGGATACCGATAAATCCAGACTGTTACAGATCTGCCTTTTTCTTCTTTTTCTTTTTTTGAGGGACAGTGAAGCATTTGATACGATAAAAAGCATTCCTTGCATTACCTTTATCCACATCTTAGGCTAAATGAAACAACACTAAAACACTATTGTATTTGAGTCTTCAAATAATCAGATATGTGTGTGTGTGTGTGTGTGTATCTCCTCTTTTTAATGAAAAGTGAAGTTGTAGGGGAAAAAACAGACATAAAATTTCTCTTTATTATGATGGCAGGAAAAAATTAATCCCTTTCTTTCAAAACAATATCATTTGGTAAGATTCTTCCTTTGGCCAGCTATAAATCTGGAACTTCTCCCCTGATAATATGCACAGACCCTATCTAAAACAATCTGAAGGAGCCTCTTCTAGGAAATGGTCTGTAATGAAAGAGTGACATTTCCATCATAATTAGATAAGAAATATGGAACAAATGGGCTATTAAAATGAAATCATATACTTAAAGCTTTACTACAAGATGGTGAATGCCCAGGATATTGTTTTCATTATGTCAGAAGTGCTGTCTCATTCATCATTTAAAACCCAAGTTGTTCATTACTGCCAACATGCACCTTTGGACAGCTACCAAAAAGACTGCATTCATCTGTTCAGACTTCAAATTGGAAGAATGATTTACAGTAAATGGTCTGAAATGCCAAAAATAATCCTGATATTGGTACACATGCATTTCAAGCCTATTCTTGATGTTATATGAACATAACATTTAACCTACACATTTCTCAAATACATCAGTTGTAGAAACTGGTATGAGTAATGTATATTAAAAATGTGAAAAAGTAGTCTTCAAGAAACAGTACAATATTTTCAGAGGTGTCCATATCCATCCCCATGGGATTCAGATGCCAGGAAGGGATCTTGGATCCGGAAAGGTTCTCCCTCATATTTCAGAAATGAATTGTGCTCTTTTTAAGAATTTCTGAATTTGGGCTAAAAAAAAACCCAATTAACTATTTTTTTTAAAGCTCTCAAAGGGAAAAAAAACTTACCCAATAGAACAGGGGTCTCTAACCTTGGCAACTATAAGACTTGTGGACTTCAACTCCCAGAATTCCTCAGCCAGCTTTGCTGGGAGTTGAAGTCCACAAATCTAGGCAGGAAGGCAGAAAGAGCTGCTCACCGATGAGCTTGACTGCAGGCAGGGAGATTCAGTTGCTTGCATGGATTGCGATTGTCATGCGATCAGCAGCTAAGGTAAGCAAGCTGGAGGCTGGGAGAAGGGGAGGGGGAGAAAAAAAGAAACTTTTTTTCTTTTGCATGGCTCTGGTGATCTAAGCTGAGTTGCCTGATTAGCAGGCAACTCAGCTGGGATGTCAGAGCTTGGCTGCTCAGAGCCATTTAAAAGGAAAAAAAGGCTCTGATGATCGCGGGGCTCAGCTGGGCATGGGAGGCGGGGGCAGGGATTTTTGCTACTGGTTCTCTGAACTGCCCGCCACCATCGCTATCTACTCGCCCGAGCCGGTCCGAACCGGGAGCATTTCACCCCTGGATAGGGCCCATTGTTCAAGTCTGTCTTTGGATCCTGAGCTTGTCTTGTTAAGAGGGAGTAAAAATATCAATGGAAAATTAAAGGATTTTTATATCCTAGCAGATTTTAGGATTAATAATGAAATACGTTAATAGTGATGGTAATTTTACTAATAGATAGTATTAGTAAATATTATTATAATAAAGTATAATAGTATAATATAGTATAATAAATATGAATTGTGTTATATTTATTAAATTCAGAAATGCCAAACTCCCTTGTTTCCAGAATGTTTCTGGGCAGGGTAAAAGTAAAATATTAAAACAGAAGCAAAAAAATTCAATATTAAAATTTAATTACCGTGTTTCCCTGAAAAGAAGACAGGGTCTTATTTTCTTTTGACCCCCCAAATAAGGGCTTGGTCTTATTATCAGGGGGGTCTTATTTTGGGGGTGCAGGAGGCAGTAAACATGGGACTGGATGTCCTGTTGCTGCCGTCACCTCCCCTCCCCATTCTTCGCGTTGGCTGCTGCCCTGATGTTTTTCGCCGCTGCTGCTTCCTCGTGGAGCAGGACTCTGCAAGGCTTGTGCCGTTGCATGCATGAAATGCAGCACTGCCATGAGCTTCATCATACCGGCACAGCTGGCGTCCTGCCGCTCGCGGCTGTGCCAGTATGTCGAACCTCGCAGCTGTGCTGCAGTTCCTGCATGCAACAGCACAAGCCTTGCAGAGTCCTGCTCTATGAGGCGGTGGCAGCGGTGCGACGAGTCTCACAGACTTGTTTCTGGCAGGTGGGGCAGGGGACAAGTGAGACGCGTGGAACGAGACGTGGCTCCCCTTGCTGTTCTCTTCTTCCCCCCACCCTCCAGGCATGACAGGGCTCCTGCCCCTCACTTAGCCACCCGCCCCCTTTAGGGTGCAATTTGGGGGTGGCAGGTAGGGCGGGCGAGAAGCGTCTCGCTTCTGACCTGCCCCACCTGCCACCCCTCTCAATAAAGAGACGGTGGGGAAGGGAAGCAGCCAGGCTGCTGTTGCCATTGGGGTGGGCCGTGTTGGGCCGCAAAACGCACGTCTTACCTTTCCAGCACCATCATGTTCCTTGCCTTTCTGTCCAGGGAGACACGTTGTAGAAAAAACTTTCTCGCGAGTTCAAAGAGTTTGGCTGAACTCGCAAGAAAGTTTTTTCTACGACGTGTCTCCCTGGACAGAAAGGCGAGGAACATGATGGTGCTGGAAAGGTAAGACGCGCGTCTTGCAGCCCAACATGTCCCGTCCCACCCCAATGGCAACAGCAGCCTGGCTGCTTCCCTTCCCCACTGTCTCTTTATTGAGAGGGGTGGCAGGTGGGGCGGGCAAGAAGCGGGACGCGCATCTTACCTTTCCAGCACCGTCGCAAAATGTATTTTGCGGGGGTGGCTTATATTATCACATGTCCTGAAAAGCACGATTGGCCTTGTTTTCAGGACATGTCTTATTTTTGAGGAAACACGGTAAAAGGTTGGTGGGTTTTCAGGCCCATGGCCTCTGTGAGTGCCAAGCCAGAGGGCAGATCCAGGTCTTTAGGCATTTCTGGGGGCCCATCTCACTTCTTAGAAAAGAATGTTCCAAATGGCAGGGGAAACAGCAAAGAAAGCAATGGCATAATTGTGTTAGGACATGAAATGAAATGAAGTAGGACATGTTAAGATGGAAGAAATTAACATTGACACTGTTGAGGAGAAGTTCTGTGATTAAAAATTAATGTTTTACCTAGAATGATGTTTTTGTTTCAGACAGTATCTGTTTCGACAATTGATGTATTTTCAAGCAATGGCAAAAAGATATATCTAAATTTGTATGGCAAGAGGAAAAATTAGTTAAATATAAAGTATTATAAGAGCCAGCTTGGTCTAGTGCAGGGGTCAGCAACCTGAGGCTCTTGAGCCGCATGTGGCTCTTTCACCCCTCTGCTGCGGCTCCGTCACTCAAACTATACATCACAACCACCAATGTGTGACACCCGCTGGCACGTGATTTATTGAGCTTTTCAACCCCCAGTAGGCCAACCATAGATAAATCTAAGAAAAGAAAAGTTTCAGAAAAAAAGAGAACATTTAATTCAACTACGTATGCTAGTTTTGTGGCCACTCCAGAAATAGTCAGGCACGGGAAGGGTTTTGTGGCTCCCGGTGGTTTTTTTTTTTTCTGTGGGGAAAGGAGTCCAAATGGCTCTTTGAGTTTTTAAGGTTGCAGACCCCTGGTCTAGTAGTTAAGGCACCAAGCTAGAAAGCATGAGAAAGCAGGACCATGAGCATAAGTCCCACCTTAGCCATGAGAGCCAACTGTGTGATTTTGGGCCAATCACTCTCTGCCCAACCCAAGAGGAAAGTAGGAGGAGGAAAGTGTGTTTGGTATGTTTGCCACCTTGACTTACTTGTAAAAATAATAAAAGTGGGATACAAATAAATAACTAAAATAAAGAAAAGATAATTGGTCTACCGAATTTGAAATTTTATATTGCTTTTGTTGTTTGGTTTGGAAGAAGGAATGAGTGTTGCAGAGAAACAAAAGATTTTAGAGTTAGAAGATTATGAACTGAATTTTGGATAGCATGGATGTTTATGGTACAATGAAGTTAAAATTGGATTTTAAAAACCACTTTATTAGATATGCCGCATTGGGAATATGGAATATAAACATTCAAATGAAACCAGAACCACCTTTCAGGACTGATGGATATGCAGTTAAAATAGAATCATGGAAGAGTACTTCAATGTAGGATTACTGTGGCAAGATCATTTTATGCATAAAGATGGAAAGATCCAGGACTACTCGACATGGGAGGAAATGGGTTGGTGAAACTGAGAGAACTCGATGACAAAATTGACAAAACTTGACTGGAGAAAGGTCATTACTGATATTCATCAATGACTAGAAACCCTTTATGGATTTTTTGTGTAATAAAAAAAAGAAAATGATTTTACGACTTATTAGAAAAATTACAGAAAAAAGGGGAATAATGATATAATCTTAGAGAGGGAGGTTTGATTAGAATGACATGTATAACTACCGGTATGAGAGGAAGATCAGAATCCAATTCTTTATTCTTTTTCATGCTTTCTGTTTTTTATTTTCTTTTATCTATCTGTTTTTCTCTTTCACGTTTATCTTTTTCTTTGAATGGACTTGTTAAATATGTAAAAACTTGTACTAAAAACTACAGTATTTAAAAACCTCTAAGGTTTTTTTTAGTTAATGTATTCTGAACAGTTATAATTGCACAGAAATTGAATGAAACGTTCTTACTTGCTTCTTGATTACTGTATGGCCATCCAGGGGCAGTTAGAAAGGGTGGCACTGGTGAAGTTGTCCTGCTGTCCTCTCCAAGTTGTTGTGTGATATGGCGCACAGTATCCTTATTTTTTCTATTCTTTCTACGCCCTGTAGGCTGCCACCCATCTGTAGTTCCTTGCTCTGAGAAAGCATTTTGCATTGCACTGTCTTTGGCAGACTGCAATTCATTCCCTCCATAATGAGTGGGAGAGATCTGTTCTTCTTTGACACGCAAAGTCCCATAGGCCAAATCCGTAGACCAAAGAGACTGGGATGAAACGTCATCGTGACTATCTGATTTTGGCTCTTGATCCTCTTTTCCACAGGTGCTTCCTCCTTCGTGACAGCTAGCAATAGCTGAATCTCCAGAAGAGTTTGCTGGACTTGTCCTTCGAGCCAGCCAGGGAGATATGCTCCTACCAGCTACGACAGCAGAAATCAGGGCATCCGTACTGCTGCTAGAGGAAGCCCCAAACTCATAATCAATAAGGTCGTCCGATGCATCAGACTTTATGCTTATGTCAAGAGCAGCCTTTATGAAATTGTGGCAAGCTTGCACAATCTCAGTCATTTGAAGATAGCTGGCAGCTGACATCACCTCAATAACATTCCTGCTGGTCAATGCAAGGTGTGCCGAGTACATGAAGTCAATGATTGCTTTAAAGCCCTGTGCCGTTACAATATCCAAATGAGTGACTGTGGCTTGGTCAGAGGTCTTCTGCACCTGGCAATACAATGTCTTGAAATAACGACTACTCCCAAGTAAAATATTTTTATGAGCCTTGAAAATCTTTCCTTCCACTATAATACAAACATCGCAGAGGATACCATGCTGCCTTTGTTCATTGAGTTCCTGAAGCAGATGATGATAATGGGAGGCAATCTCCATGTCTTCCTTCTGATTATTCATTTAGAAGTATTTGCACTCCCACGTCTGCACACTCTGTGAAGAAGAAAGAGAGACATTAACACCGTTGGCACCAATGGTCATTTTTCTCTCAATGCAGACACAATGCCAAACTTCATGGGGGTCATTGGTGGGAGGGAAAGGCTAAAAACCAGTATATCTGCTAAAATTCCTGTAATGATCAGCATTCTACATTAGCAAAACCATTTCAAAGGTGCATTTACCATGGGTTTGATTCAACTCTAAGAGGTAATTTCATCAACTATTATTGTTGTTTAAAAGCTGAGTTATAGGGTACTGAAATAATTACCATAGCATTTTGTAACTATCTTTCAAATATAATTAAGAGAAGAATGAGTAGTTTTAAATTCTAAAAAGTTATAGTGTGCAAAGATCATATCAAGCTATTGCTGAAATTGTGTACAAATAGTGTTTCTGTTTTTCCAGAGAGACAGCAGTAGCTGTCAAGAAAGCAAATGTCCTTAGACTACATCAGCAAACTATGTACTGAGAGAGCTATACATAAATTCACTTCAACCTCAGTTTATTTACATCTTCAAAATGAGTATCACAGGTGAACGATCCTTATGGTAACCAGCATAAAGTTAACGCTATCTGTTTTTTCCCTTTTATTGTTACAAATCTTAATACATTTATTACCTCAATACAACAGTATTTGTGCAATATTGATTATATAAAGTTAACATAGAGAAAAAAGTCTCCAATCAGTCTTATGTATATTAAAACAATACATATACAGGTAATCCTCGAAATACAACCACAATTGAGCCCAAAATTCCTGTTGCTAAGTGAGACAATTGTTAAGTGAGTTTTGCCCTGTTCTACGATCTTTCTTGCCACATTTGTTAAGTTAGTAACAGTTGTTAAGGGAATCTGACTTCTCCATTGAGTTTGCTTATCAAGAAGGTCCCAAAAGGTGATCATATGATCCCCAGATCAGTGCAGCCATCATAAACATGAATCAGTTGCCAAGCATCTGAATTTTGATCATGTGCCTTTGAGGAGATGCTACAACAGCATCTCCTAAATGTGAAAAATGGTCATAAGTCACTTTTTCAGTGCCGTTGTAACCTTGAACAATCACTAAACGAACTGTTGTAAGTCAAGGACTACCTGTAACAAGAAGCAAGAGTCAAGAAACATTTAAATATTCTGTTCCAACAAAAAATAAAAGGCATAGTTTGGTATTCCATCCATATGCCAAATGACCTCCAGAAAAGCTAGATCTTCAAGGGAAGGAAAAATCTCTAGTTCCAATGGATAAGAAAGTTTTCCAAAGTAATAAGAAAGTCAAGTCCAGGCCCTTGAAGTGGGCTTAATCTCAGCAAAGGGACTCTTAACATTCTTTCTTTCCCTGGTCTTACCAAATGCTGTAGACAGATTCCACTCACAACAGGCTATCTGAGAGATACCAAGCCCCTAAGCCATATATGGCTTTAAGGCCACAACCAACACCTTCAATTGCATATGAAAATTAACCAGCAATCAGTGCAAGTCCTCCAGAAAAGGTATTAGATAAACCTTAGTGTGTCCATAACTAACTAGGCTGCCCTATGCCGAATCAGCTGTACAGATAGTCCTCGACTTACAACAATTCATTGACTGTTCAAAGTTACAACGGCATTGAAAACAGTGACATATGATATGACCATTTTCATGCCTAAGACCGTTGCAACATCTCTGTAGTCATGTGACCAAAAGTCAGATGCTTGGCAACTGACTTATATTTATGATGGTTGCAGTTTCCCGGAGTCATGTGATCTCCTTTTGTGACCTTCTGACAAGAAAAGTCAATGGAGAAGCCAGATTCACTTAACAACCTTGTTACTAACCACTGTGGTAAGAAAGGTCGTAAAATGGGGCAAAACTCACTTAACAAATGTTTCACTTAGCAACAGAAATTTTGGACTCAATTGTGGTTGTAACTTGGGAACTACCCGTAGTTTCTGAATGATCTTTTAAAAGGCAGCCTCATGTACAACAGGGTACAATAATCCAAATACCTTGGAGGAGAGAAGGATAGCTATGCAGGAATACTAGACAGACACGCACATAGTACTGTTACTCATTTCAAATTTAGAACAAATATGTAAGTATAACCAGGCTAGTCTCCACACTAAACACAATAAAGTGTTTAACTAGCTAAAACAGCTAACCTAATCTCTTCAAGCTCTGAGGCTCAACTGAACTGGCTTTTTCCATTCTGACTTGTAAATCCAGATACTCATCTTGACATAGTAATATGGTCTTCAAGTCAACACTGTCAGTCAAACATAAGGGAGATGGAAAAGTGACAGGCTGTTTTGAGTAACACCTTGGGAATAGACCATTGGATTCAGTGGTGAGTTGCTACTGGTTCGCCCTGGTTTGGGCGAACTGGTAGTAGCGGCAGCAGAAGGCTCCGCCTACCTGCCTGGATGTCATTAAATATGCTCTGCGCATATGAGCGAACTAGTAGCAAAGGTAAGTGAAATCCACCACTGATTGGATTGCATCTGCAATCAGCCTTGACCCATGCCACTTGTGACTGGCTGAAGACCTCAACCTAAGAACTTTCAAGTGTTGAAACAATATCTGTAACAGACTGACATAGAGAATTCTATACTTTGAACTCATCCCTTCTTATGACTACCCAGATAAACTGGTCCTTTTACCTATGTTAGAAATACTTTGAGACAGCTTTTTTAAAAAAATCTAAGATTATATGACTTTGAACGTTTGTGTGAGAGTTAAGAGAAGTTCTTGCTTTTTGGAATTCCATGAAATGCAACTCTGATTAGCATTCAGAATCACCTCACACAATTCTACTAGAGCAAACATGCAGTGATTTCGTATATATGAGGGATTGCTTTGACAACGTATGTGCAGATCTCTCAGGAAGGCATTATAAGTAAAACTAGAGAGATTCTGGTTGATTATACTTGCCTTTGCTTAAATATTTTGTACATGTTCGTACAAAGAGAACCATGAATGCATCTTCTCCTCCCCAAAACAACTTTAATAATTGAGATAAAGTACTTCGTTACTCTTAATTTTGTGATAGCTTCCTTTTAAACACATGGCTCAATTTAGATGAACGTTTTTTGTTAATGTACTGTAGTATTAAAGGCAACTCTGCTGGATCAGGCTAAAAAGCTGCCTACTGTAGCATCCTGCGCCTATAGTTCCTGTGGGAATATGTACTGTAAACAGGCCATGAAAGCAACAGTCTTTCTCTGCTATTGTTCCCCAATGACTGGCAGTCAGAGGCATGCTACCTCAGATCTGAAAGAAGCATACAAGCATCATTAATTGTATTATCCTCCATTAATTTGTTTAATCCCTTTTTAAAGCTGTCCAGCTTGGTAGCCATTGCTACATCTCAGGGAAAGTAATTCCATATGTTAACTATATTCTGTGCAAAGGATGCTCTTTTGTCTATCTTGAATCTTCTAACATTCATTTTTTTCCACATGACTCAAGTTTTTACTTCAAGATTTACCATCAGATCTTGTTTATCCTTCCAAAAGTGTTTAGGTCCAAGCCTGTCTTTCTTGCATTTAATATATTCATCTTGTCTGAAAGTATCTGTCAAGTTTCCTTCATCTGGGCCAGAATTTAGAGAGTTGATTCATTAACACACAAATATATAAATCTGTCAGCTATTTCCATTTGGAATAGAGAAAATTATACAAAGCAGAGATAAGTAGTAAGAAATATGCCAAAGAAATTAAAGGCATGAGATAATAAAAGAAAATATAACTAAGAGGGTACATTTATATTGTTACCTTTCCCAATTCCTCTCCATATCTTTTTAAATCTGTAAATTATTCTTGTTTCCACTACATCTATATATCACTTCATTGACTGGCCTGGAGAAAAGGCAAGATTTAACTCTACTAAATGAAAATTTCACTATCAGTGAGTTAATGAAAAATTAATGGGAGTGGAATATGCAGTACAGTACTGTATTCCGATCCAAACTGAGAAATATGCATATCCTCTTTAAACAGCAGCCAAAGGAACTAAAAGGAAGAGAGGAGATGCATACATCAGATCCAAACACGCTCAAGCTCATATAGTACGATTGTGTATTGCCAAAGCTACCAGTAAGGAGATTTGACAAGATTAGTAGTGGACTGAATGAATGTGTTATAGAAAGATCACCCAATACTCATCCTATAAGGCAGCCCAAATATATTACTCTTCAAAAACATGCTATTAACAGTCAGGGCTGAGATGTTGCCACTGAAAATCCAAACATCATTTGATGTCTTTTGATCTGAAGATCAGCTATGTGAAGCACAATAAAAATGACCTCAAGCCTCCACCAGTTTTAAATCAACACAAACACGATTTTACTGTTGAGCAAGTACTACAACTACTACAGCAATACTAATCTGTGGCTGTAAGGAAAACCTATCATGCTTTTGATGTAATATAACAGCTAAAATATTTCTTCTGGACAGTTATTTGTATATATGGAAGTGAGCACAGCTGTGAATCAATGCTGGTCTAATACTACCGGTATGAATGCTATGTTTGCTACTGAAATTAGAATCTCTGCTAAAATAACGTAGGAACAATTAGACATTAATGAAAATAGTTTCTCTCAAAATCCAATAAAAATATTCCTAGATTCAATATATTATACAGGATTATAGTGCATCTTAGTTAAAATGTTAAATACACGTACATTTAAATATATTATTTCTTAAAATTATATCTCACAAGTTAAACATTACTAAAAAAAATGTGAGATTCTTCTCAAGACCCCTTACTCTATTCATGAGAATTATGCCAGAATTTATTAGGCCAGCAGAGTCTTGAGGGGATGATTATAAATTATATTAAACTACAATACTTATTTTTCTTAAAACATGTAAACCATCTGAATGATTCCTTTGTTTTTCTACCAAGGATGCAAGAAAGAGATAAAAGAAAGCAAAAAATCTTATTTATGTTCAAAAAATCTTATTTATGTTGTAAGCATATGGAGGGAGGGGAGAGAAAACAAATAAACAATAGCGAAGAAAATAACTGTAACCTCTGAGTGTATATTATTTAAGTGGAATCTGACTGGAATTAACACTTCACAATAAACAAGACATTTTTAAATTGCTGATGCTATGGTTGAAGAAACCATAGCATCCTGGATAACCCATAATGCTAAATCAGTAAATAAATTTACAAAATAACGAAGGGTTAGTATAATGTATTACTTTTACCAATGCTGCAGCATAGAATAAATGAGATTCTTCCTAGATCCTTCCATCTATCCATGACTTCCCAGGTTAGAATCCTATTTCAATTTCTTCAAATTCATTTATATTTCTGAAAATACTCAGAACCCAGAAGGTGAAAATACATCCCTCATGTACAATACATAGGTGCTGTCAGTTTGGTTCTACAGGTATTCCTCGACTTACGACCATACATTTAGTGACTGTTTGAAGTTACAACAGCACTGAAAAAAGTGTTTTTTACACTTACGACCCGTTGCAGCATCTCCATGGTCATGTACTGTAATCAAAACTTGGACACTTGGAACCTGGCTCATATTTATGACAGTTGCAGTGTCTTGGGGTCATGTGATCCCCTTTGGCAACCTTCTGGCAAGCAAAGTCAATGGGGGAAAACTTAACAACCAGGTAACTAACTTAACAAGTGCAGTGATTCACTTAGCAACTGTGGCAAAGAAGATCATAAAATGGGGTAAAATTCACTTACCTGTTTTGCTTAGCAATAGAAATTTTGGGTTCAGTTGGGATCATAAATTAAGGACTACCTGTTCAAGAATATATACCTGAAGAATTATTTTATAATATATGTGCATATATGACTAGTTAGTACCGTGATGGCAAACCTATGGCACGGGTGCCAAAGGTGGCACACAGCACCCTCTCTGTTGGCACGCGAGCTGTTGCCCCAGTTCAGCTCTGCTGCACATGTGCGCACGCCTCCCGCTGGCCAGCTGGTCTTTGGGTCTCTGCCGCGCAGGGGCGGAGCACATGCACGGGGGCTGCGTGCAGCAGAGCTGAACTGGAGTGACAGCTCGTGTGCCATCAGAGAGGGCGCTACATACCACCTCTGGCATGCATGCCATAGGTTTGCCATCACGTCCTAGAAGTTCATGCTGGCTGGAGAATTCTGGAAATGGAAATTCACACATCTGGAGGATAGCCATGTTAAGAAGGCATAAAGGTATCCAGTTCTTTAACCTTCCATAACATTATAGTTAGTCCTCAACTTACAACCACAATTGAGCCCAACATTTATGTTGTTAAGTAAGACATTGGTTAAGTAAATTTTGCCCCATTTTACGATCTTTCTTGCCACAAGTTGTTAAGTGAATCATTGCAGGTGATAAGTTAGTAACACGGTTGTTAAGTGAATCTGGCTTTCCCATAGACATTGCTTGTCAGAAGATTACATGACCCTGGGATACTGCAACCATCATAACTATGAGTCAGTTGCCAAGTGTCTGAATATTCACATGGCCATGGGGATGTTGCAACAGTCATGTGAAAAATGGTCATAAGTTACTTTTTTCAGTGCTGTTGTAACTTCAAACAGTCATTAAATAAACTGTTGTAAGTCAAGGACTACCTGTATATCTTCCTTTGTATACTTCTGACTATTTTGACTGCTTTCCTCTAAATTCATTTTTCTACCCTCTTGTTAAAATGCAATACCCCAGATCTTGATCTAATATTTCAGATAAGCCTGAATAAAATAGAATGATTACTTCCAATGGATTGTACTGTGATTGTTTTATTGTGCCATATATCACACCAGGGTTTTTCTTTTTTGTAGTGGCATATTGTCTATTCATGTTTAGTTTTCAATTGTGATAAACAACAATCTCATTTTTTTCAAGTATATGGCTTTCAAGATACATATCTATGTCCTAGATCCCATTTTAACAATTCTAATGCTAAATTTCTCAATATTTCTAATTTATTTTATGTTATGTTTTATGTTATTTTATGTTCCCAGTTTTCATTCTAACAAAATTATTTACATTTTATTTTCTTTAACTACGATAACACTTGTCCATTCTGGCTTTGCCATCTGCAAAACTGAATACAATTCACTTGATCACTATCACTAACAAATGTGATAAAAATCATAAAACTCTGAACTGAGGATTACACTTCTATAAACACTTGCTGGCTGGATTCATGCAATGTCCTGGTTTTATTATAGCCCATATATTTTTATGCACTATCTATGGCTTAACTATATATTATATGATCCCATTGTCTTGTTTTCTATAACATAAGACATGGTTAGCAGATACAAAGACTAAGTTCACATGGAACAGATTATGGGAACTAGATCTTTGAATACAGTATTGTTTTTCAAGATATGCATATGTTGCAAGCTAAAATATTTTAATCCTTTTATTAAAATAAAAATAATCTATATAGAGTACTTACAAATCAATGAACTAACAATCTGTTTTTAAAACAAATGTAGAATAATTAAACTGGCAAGATATATTCTTAAGAATGTTAGCTTTTAGTACTACTGCAACATTGAAAGTTTAGCTTTAAATTTTTAATTTGCACTGTTACTATTTGAAAAAAAGCTTAAAACAGTTGAACTAACAGATTTTGTGAGAATAACCTTTAACCAACTGGTATATTATTACAGGAAGTTTAATTATCAAATAGTCTACTAAACCTGTTATGGTCTTCTATATAGAAATAATTAGTAATTGAGGGAATTATGAATATAAAGGATAATTAACAGGAGATAAAGGGACAGATAAAGGAAGGTTTAAAGATTTTAACTAAGAGGTTTCATCCTTTTATTAACCAATTAAATTAAAAATATAGCCAAAATAATAGCCAAAATTACTTTTACACAATAAGTTAGAATGAGATAAATTATATGTAAGTGTGTGCAATCTTTTATTAATAAGAACAATACAAGAAAGTGAGGTATTACTGAAAGGGGTTCACATAAGGTTGAAAATGAAATTTCCTTGTGGAGTATAGCCCTCTCATATCAAAGCTAGCTTCTTTTTACTTAGTTAAGTACTATCCTAGCTTCCCCACAAAAAGTGTGCCAACGTTGTATTATAAAATTATTCAAGCCTTTCTTTTAGATACATCACCTGGAAAAAACCTAATTACTACTATAAAACTACCCTAAAATTACCAGCTATAGGGACAATATGGCCCATTTCCTTTTTCCCCCTTATATTTTAAAATCTGACCTGTATATTCCACATCAATTACTAAAATGTTTATCTAATTACTAAATACTACCTTCTTGAAAACATCAAATAAATTGGATCAGTTTTTAGAAGAGTTGTATATGATATATCACAACCTTAAGTAAACCCTTTCTATTAGAACAAATTTCAATCAGTGATCTAATTTACCAACAGCAAAATTAGTATTTCATCAGAGTAAATGACAGCCACAATTAGTGCTGAGGCTGATACCGTAAATGTAGCACAAGTTCTAAATCAAGACAGAAATATTTTACAGAATGCAATCTGTCATGTGATAGTTAAGCGATAATTGTTCATTACATAAATTAAAACTGTAAATAAGGAGTCCTTGATGCTCCACTGTTCAACCCTGAGCTACATATATTTTCTTCTATTGAAACTATAAAGTCCAGACATGTACATATGTACTGTATCACAAAGATTTCAAAAATGAATTTGACTAGTATGGTAGTAGCTTATTCAACTGCTATAAAATAATTCCCAATCAATAAAACAGAATTGGCTGTCCAATATTATGCACTTTTATTTGTGAAATATGCTATAATTTTAAAAGTAATCCAAAACAGCCAAAGTTTTCAATACGCATGGGAAAAAAACTCTTCTGTGAATTGAAGATTTGTGTCTCATTTTTTAAATCAAAAGTTTTGCTCTTTGGACAAAGCCTTTTATAATGGAAGCAATACCCCACACATATATCCAATAGATGGATAGATGGATGGACGGATAGATGGATAGACAGATAGATATTACTGCTTTATGATATATACAAGCATTTCAGCTCAGTACAGGTACTTTCAACAGCACCACTTGCTATAATATCCTTTTCATAATATCATGAAACAAAGCTGATAATCCTCTCAGTACTTTATGTCAAACGAATTCAAGAAACTGAAGATAGGGAGAAAACTCAAGAATGGAACTGTTCTTGCATACACATTTCTTGTCCTAAATTAAATATATACAGTATATCACTTAGGTTAAGTACTCAGTTTCTCAATTTATTCCAGTTAATCCACCTTCCACTGTTTATACCACAAGAACACTTCATTATGCTTTATTTGTCATCAGGGATTTCCCTATAAAAGGCTACTTACATTACATCTATGGAACAAACCTAGCTATTTACACATACAAAAAGAAAACACTAACTTTACTGCCTTTTTCTATTCTTTTTTAAAAAGAAGCCTATAACTTCTTCTTTCCTCTACTAATGATTCTTTAAGGACAGCCGTTCCATTAAAAGGTCCTTACCTGCCTATATTTTCAAAGCGGTCCCTTAAGTTGTTGAAAACATTTTGAACAACTTCCAGAACTATAAGGTAACTAACATTCTGAGGCTGGGTTTCAAGGTATGGGGGTGACTTTCAATGTTTACGGTCTGCAATTAAAATGGAGGCAAAGGCCAGGCGAACCGTGCCTGGCTTTAGGGAAAGAGACAATAACCCCAAACAGAACCGGCATGGCTTTTAGAGAGACAGAAAGAGAAAGCAGAAAGTGGGAAAACATACATGTTTCATCAACATTATTACCTCATTCCCCTTTTTTTTTCTTTTCTCCCAAGCAGTTTGGTGTCACTCTATCCTCTCCCCTTCTCTGTCTTGAGTAAACTCTTGGTCCAACTTGCACAGATGCTTAATTTTTAAAAAGTTTTTTTATATATATAAATTAAATATCTCTTTTATCAGCCCAGCCAGGCCAGGGTGGTTGGTCCTCTTTGGCGAAGTGGCGCTGCTGTGAAAATGCCCCCTTGTCTCCCTCCTCTCCACTCCCTCCAGCTGGGTGTTGACGCAGCAGAAATTACCAGCTGGAAAATTCCCCTTTTGGAGGTGGGGGGGAGGGGGAGGGGAGCAGCAGGAGGGGGTTAACCCCCTGCCAGTCAGTCTCTGCCGGCCCTCAGCCCTCCCACCCCTTCAGCCCCCCAGCCCCAAATAAGGCAAGCGCGTCCAGGGGCGAAAGGAGAGCAGATGCACCCCGTGCCTCATTTGAAGGAAGGGGGGGGGAATCATCTCCTCTCTCATCTCCCCCCTCCCCACTAACCTTCAGGATATTCAAGGTGGCTTCTCTCCCCCACATCAACCTCAGGGGGTGAATAATTGGGGGTGTATCTGCTCTCTCTCTCTCTCACCCCTCCCATCTTCCTTCAGAACAGCCAGCAAGGTGGCCTCTCCCCACACTTCAGCCTCAGGGGCATTGGGGGAAGGCTCCTCTTTCACCCCCCCCAAACTCCTCTCAGAATAGCTGTCAAGGTGGCCTCTTTACCCACTCCCCTCCCACTTCAGGGGACGCACCTCCCTCTCTCTTTCACCCCCACCCCGCAAACTCCCCTCAGAATAGCCCTCAAGGTGGCCTCCCCCCCCCCTTAGTTTCAGGGAGCCCTAGGATGGGAGGGGAAATCTCCTTTTTCACCCCCCCATCTTCCCTCAGAATAGCCCTCAAGGTGGCCTCTTCAACCATCAACCACCCCCACCTCAAGGGGCTATTGGGGGTGTCCTTTCTTTCACCCTCCCCTAATTTCCCCTCAGGTGGCCTCTCTCCCCCCCCCTCAGCCTCAGGGAGCACTTGGGGGGGTCTCCTCTGTCTCTCACCCCCCCATATCCCCTCAGAACAGCCCTCAAGGTGGTCTTTTCAAAAAAAAAACCCTCCAGCCTCAAGGGGCTACTGGGGTGGGGGCGTCTCCTCTTTCACCCCCCATTTCCCCTCAGAGTAGCCCTCAAGGTGGTCTCTCTCTCTCTCTCTCCCCCCCCTCAGTTTCAGGGAGCGCTGGGGGGGGTCTCCTTTGTCTCCCACCCCCCATATCCCCTCAGAACAGCCCTCAAGGTGGCTTTTTCAAACCCCCCCTCCAGCCTCAAGGGGCTACTGGGGTGGGGGCGTCCCCTCTCTCTTTCACCCCCATTTCCCCTCAGAGTAGCCCTCAAGGTGGTCTCTCTCTCTCTCTACCCCCCCTCAATTTCAGGGAGCGCTTGGGGGGGTCTCCTCTGTCTCTCACCCCCAATAGCCCCTCAGAACAGCCCTCAAGGTGGCCTTTTTAATCCCCTCCCTCCAGCCTCAAGGGGCTTTTGGGGTGGGGGCGTCCCCTCTCTCTTTCACCCCCATTTCTCCTCAGAGTAGCCCTCAAGGTGGTCTCTCTCTCTCTCTTTCCCCCCCCCACAGCCTCAGGGAGCGCTTGGGGGGGTCTCCTCTATCTGTCACCCCCCATATCCCCTCAGAACAGCCCTCAAGGTGGCTTTTTCAACCCCCCCCTCCAGCCTCAAGGGGCTACTGGGGTGGGGGCGTCTCCTCTCTCTTTCACCCCCATTTCTCCTCAGAGTAGCCCTCAAGGTGGTCTCTCTCTCTCTCTTCCCCCCCTCAGCTTCAGGGAGCGCTTGGGGGGGGCTCTCTCTCTCTCTCTCTAACTTCCCCCCTCTCCTCTTTTCAGCCA
This sequence comes from Pantherophis guttatus, assembly GCF_059756535.1. NCBI lineage: Eukaryota > Metazoa > Chordata > Lepidosauria > Squamata > Colubridae > Pantherophis > Pantherophis guttatus. The sequence continues at coordinate 5,909,843 of NC_142065.1, forward strand.
GCAAGGTGGCTGTCCCCCCCACCCCTCACATCTCCCCTCAGCCTCAGGGGGGCTCTGGAGGGGTGGGCAAGAGAGGGGGGATTCACCTTGAACCACGCCGGGGAGGGGGAAACGTGAGAGAGGAGAGGAAGGGGCGCCTCCGTCCCTCGCGGGCACTGAGGGGGCAACACTTCTCCGGGCAGAGACAGTCCCCTTCCCCTCCCCCACACAGGGCGCCCACCCCCCTTCCTTTCCCACCCCCCCACCCTTCCGCGAGGGAAGTTGCCAAGTTGCGAGCGGCTTTCGGGCCTCAGCTTACCTGAGGGGGCAGCGGCCACTCGCTCTCGCCGCGCTCCCCCTCACGGGGCTGGGGGGGGGAGAAAGGGGAGCCGCGCGGAGAGAGGGGGGGGGAACCGCCGGAGCGCGTTCCCGCCTCCTCCTCCTTTTTTTTTTTTTGGCCTCTCTTCACCCCCCCCCACCCCCCAGGACAGGGGGGAGGGGCGCGCGCGCGCTCTCCTGCCTCCTCACCCAACTTGGCCGGAGAGGAGGGGGGAGGGGCCATGCCCGAGCCCGGTAGAGCCGGCAAAGGCAAGGAAAAGAAGGAGGCGGGGCCGGCCGGCGCTTTAAAAAAAAAAAAAAGAGCAGGCGATGTCGCCCCTGATTGGATAAGAGAGGGACCCCTGTCTCCTTAAGCCACGCCCCGATGGAGCCTCGCGCGTCTGTTTCTCCTCTAAGAGAGAGAGAGAGGGAGGTGGGAGCGCAACTGTCAAGCGGCCGGACCTGTGGGGCGCTGAGCATGATGGGATAGTGAGAGAGAGAGAGAGAGAGAGAGAGAGAGAGAGAGAACAACCCTGTCAAGATTGTTGCCAAGGGCAAGCGGAGGTTTCCGTTGTCCTGGCAACGGTCAGGGCCTTTCCTGCCCTCGAAGGAGGGAGAAGCGGCGGGAGGGAGGCGGGCTCCGCGGACAGGGAAGGCGCTGGTGCGCTGCCCTCGCCCCGAGGTGCCGTTTTCGGGAAGGACGGTGGGGGAAGACCCTAGAAGCCACTTGCATTCCAGACCCAGGAAGGTTCCCACAGGTGTTCCTAGCGCTCAGGACCTCCAAAGGAATGGAATGGAATAAGGAGAATAGAATAGAATAGAATAGAAAATGGAATGGAATAGGGAATAGAATGGAATAGGGAATAGAATAGAATAGAATAGAATAGAATAGAATAGAATAGAATAGAATAGAATAGAAAATGGAATGGAATAGGGAATAGAATGGGGAATAGAATAGAATAGAATAGAATAGAATAGAATAGAATAGAATAGAATAGAAAATGGAATGGAATAGGGAATAGAATAGAAAATGGAATGGAATAGGGAATAGAATAGAATAGAATAGGGAATAGAATAGGGAATAGAATAGAATAGAATATGGAATGGAATAAGGAGAATAGAATAGAACAGAACAGAATAGAATAGAAAATGGAATGGAATAGGGAATAGAATAGAATAGAAAATGGAATGGAATAAGGAGAATAGAATAGAATAGAATAGAATAGAATAGAATAGAATAGAATAGAATAGAATAGAAAATGGAATGGAATAGGGAATAGAATGGGGAATAGAATAGAATAGAATAGAATAGAATAGAATAGAATAGAATAGAATAGAATAGAAAATGGAATGGAATAGGGAATAGAATAGAAAATGGAATGGAATAGGGAATAGAATAGAATAGAATAGGGAATAGAATAGGGAATAGAATAGAATAGAATATGGAATGGAATAAGGAGAATAGAATAGAACAGAACAGAATAGAATAGAAAATGGAATGGAATAGGGAATAGAATAGAATAGAAAATGGAATGGAATAAGGAGAATAGAATAGAATAGAATAGAATAGAATAGAATAGAATAGAACAGAATAGAATAGAAAATGGAATGGAATAGGGAATAAAATAGAATAGAAAATGGAATGGAATAGGGAATAGAATAGAATAGAAAATGGAATGGAATAAGGAGAATAGAATAGAACAGAATAGAATAGAAAATGGAATGGAATAGGGAATAGAATGGAATAGGGAATAGAATAGAATAGAAAATGGAATGGAATAGGGAATAGAATAGAATAGAATAGAATAGAATAGAATAGAATAGAATAGAATAGAATAGAATAATAGAATAACAGAGTTAGAAGGGACCTTGGAGGTCTTCTAGTCCAGCCCCCTGCTCAAGCAGGAGAACCTATACTATGCACAGGGTTCACACGACAGTCTGGGCTGATAGGAAGCTGGGGAAATTATGGGTTCCGGGTGTCTGGAACAATACAGGTAAGTCCTTAACTTAGCAGCAGTTCGTTTAGTGACCATTCAAAGTTACAAAGTCGAGGACTACCTTGTACTCTTGTGACCTTGGGACTCGATGACTTTTCCATTTCAGAAAACAGATCAGGATAACAGTCGGAAGGGACCTTGGAGGCCTTCTAGTCCAACTCGCTGCTCAAGCAGGAGACCCTACAAAACCATTTCAGACAAATGGCTGAACTTCTCCGCACCACCAGGACTTGCTGATAAGGTACAGGTAGTGCTCAATTTACAACAGTTTGTTTAGTCACAACTCAAAGTTACAACAGCACTGAAAAAAAGTTTTTCAGAAGTACGACCTTTGAAGCATCCCCATGGTGAAGTGATCACATGCTTGGCAAGGGGTTCATACTTATGACCGTTGCTGTGTCCCAAGGTCACGGGATCCCCTTTTGCGACCTTCTAACAAGCAAAGTCCATGGGGAAGACAGATTTGCTTCACAACCGGGTTACTAACTTATCAACTGCAGTGATTCACTTAACAACGGTGGCAAGAAAGGTCATATATGAGGCAAAACTCACTTAAGAAATGTCCCGCTTAACAACAGAAATTTTGGACTCCCATTGTGATCCTAAGTCGAGGACCACCTGTACTAAGCCACCACTCACTGAATTATCCCTTTGGCAGAGTCGCTACAATGCTCGGTTTTCGTTTAGGATCCAGGCACCCTGAGCCACAAACTCACTAGCCACTTTTTTTTAGCTTGCATTGATTTGTTTGCACATATTTTCTTTGCACACATACATACCATTTTGCACATCCATACAAACAACCCTTCTGAGCCTTGTGTTGCAGCGTGGGCTGCTTCCGTGTCTGTTTAAGCTAATTGGATTAATTCGGTAAACTGGTTAATGATGTGCTAGTGCGTGGCGCAAGCAGAGATCTGCTAGAATGACATGCAGTCATGCATGCTTGCAATATTTTATTATTGGAAAGAAGTAAAGTGAGTCAATGAAAAATGATTAAACAATAGCCCCCCTCATGCATTGTGACGATTCAAGCTGACAATCCAAGACAATGCCTGACGATCCAAGCTGAGTTGCCTGATCGTCAGAAGCTTTTTTTCTTTTAAAAGCCTCTGACGATCCAAGCTGAGTTGCCTGATCGTCAGAAGCTTTTTTTCTTTTAAAAGCCTCTGACGATCTAAGCTGAGTTGCCTGATCGTCAGAAGCTTTTTTTCTTTTAAAAGCCTCTGACGATCCAAGCTGAGTTGCCTGATCGGCAGAGTCATTTAAAAGAAAAAAAGTCTCTTGACGATCAGGCCACTCAGCTGGGATCGTCAGAGCCTTTTGAAAGCATTTTTTTACAACCTCTTCGCCGAAGAGGTTGTAGAAAAAATGGCTTTAAAAGTTTTTTTAAAATTGGCCACACCCACCCAGTCACATTACCCCCCCACCAAGCCACGCCCACAGAACCGGTAGTAACAAATTTTAGATTTCACCACTGACTCAAATTGTGGGAGACCCACATTGCACACAACGGGGGCTGACAGATTTGGGTTGCAAAAATCCAAATGACTACCAACAGTGGCTAAATGAGAAAAAATTGGTGCTTTTGAGATCCAGATCTGATAGTTTTAACATTTACAGCTATTTGCAGTGTCCCGTGGTCATGGTTTATAACTTTTTTTGCTGTATCCCGGTTCTCGGCTTACAACAGTTTGCTTAGTGACTGCTGGACATTATTTGCACACTTATGACCATTGCAGAATCCCCAGGGTCACGTCATTAGATTCGTATGCTTGACAACGGACTCACATATACGACGGTTGCGATGTGCTGGAGTCACGTGATCCCCTTTTGCGACCTTCTGACCAGCAGTGTCCGTGGGGAAACCAGATTCACTTAATAACTTAATAACTGCAGTGATTCACTTAACAAATGTGTCAAGAAAAGTCATAAAATGAGGCAAAGCTCACTTAACAAAGGTCTCACTTAGCAACATAAATTTTGAGCACAATTGAGGTTGTATATTGAGGACTACCTGTAATTGCTTATGGTTTCTAACAGAAGCACCCATTATGAACAACGGGTTCACATAATGACTGCAGTGCTTGTTTAATCGCCATGGCATTTGCTTTGTAGGTACCTTGTTAGCTAAACAACTCCCATGAAAAATGTCATTAAAATCAAGTCAGTCACGTTAATGACCAGCATAACTTATGAGAAGCTCAATTTGTTCTGCCCCAGCTACGGATCCCAAAGAACACAGCACACACAAAATTTGTACAAAACTTAATTTACTAAAATAACTCAGTCTTTTTCAAAACAAAGGCTGTTACATAAACTTTCTTAACAGCCTACAAGAAACCAAAGATAAAGTAATCACAATCTTACGAAGGTTGGCAGAAAGCCCAGAAACAATGTGCAGAGAATCCAGACGCGAAATAGAGTGAACTAAAGTTGTTCCCTACAACTTGCTTCAGTTGGCGTTCCTCCTTAAATAGCTAAGGGAGTGGCCAATTAGCTCCAAGCCTTACTCTCGAGGAGACCTCCTCCTGAGGAGCCACTCCTGTCTTTTGGCAGCTCTGTGCGCCTGTGCATCGAGAAGAGGCTCCTCCTCTTCGTCCTCTTCACTTAAGGGAGCTTCTGGAGGTTCTGAAGGCCCTGGCTGAATCCCTGCCTCTGGCACCACATCTTCTCCAGCCTCCTCATTGTCCGACTCGAGTGCCAGCTGCACAGGCTGCTGGCACAGCACCACACCAGCCTCCTCACTGTCTGAATCAGCTACATTCCGTACAGGCTGCTGACGGGCCACAACACAATTAAATCTCTAAATGAAGGACTACCTGTACAGTTTACAGGTAGTCCTCGACTTACAACAGTTCTCTTAGTGACCGTTCAAAGTTCCCACAGCTCTGGAAAAAATGACATGACAATTTTCACAGTTATGACCTTTGCAGCATCCCTATGGTCATGTGATCAACATTCAGACTCTTGGGAAACTGATTCATACTTATGACGGTTGCAGAGTCCCAAGGTCATGTGATCCCCTTTTACGACCTTCTGACAAGCAAAGTCAATGGTGAAGCCAGATTCACTTAACAGCCGGGTTACTAGCTTAATAACTGCAGTGATTCACTTATCAACTGAGGAAAGAAAGGTCTTAATATCAGGCAGAACTCACTTAACAAATGTCTCACTTAACAGAAATGTTGGGCTCAATTGTGGTCGTAAGTGGAGGACTGCCTTTCCAGTTTCTGGACAACAAAATCCAGGTGTATACTAGATGGCAGTACAGAGAAAGAGAAAACTACCTCTTTGCTGACATCTAGTGGCCAAATATTTTTTTACATCTTGAATATTGCAAGGTAATCTATATGGAAGGATGGAAAAAAAGATGAATGCAGGTAGTCCTTGAATTATAACCAGAATTTTTGTCACTAAGCTATTGAGTGAGTTTTGCATCATTGTGCAACTTTTCTTGCCACAGTTGAGTCAGCTGGCTGGAGGAATTCTGGGAGATGAAGTCCACGCATCTTAAAAGTAGCCAAAACTGCATGGCTGGCTGGAGGAATTCTGGGAGTTTATTTATTTATTTATTTATTTATTTATTTATTTATTTATTGAATTTCTATACCGCCCTTCTCCCGAAGGACTCAGGCCGGTGAACAGATTAAGATTTCATATACATATAATAATTTTTTTATTTTATTTTTTTATAAACAGTAAATAATAAATTGAGTCAACTTGGTGTATCTGCTAAGACCTTGGCATAGAATTTAGATGTTTATGCTAGCCCTGCTTGTTGAAACAGAAAGGTCTTCAGGGCACATCGGAAAGTGCGAAGATCTGGAATTATTCGTGTTCCAGGGGGTATTTTGTTCCAAAGAGTAGGTGCCCCCACAGAGAAGGCTCTCTCCCTTGGAACTACTAGACGACATTGTTTTAATGATGGTACTATCATAAGTAGGCCTACTCTGTGAGTAGGCCTACTCTGTGAGAGCGTATTGGTTGGTGGGAGGTTATCGGTTGCAGCAGGTGGTCTCGTAAGTACTCAGGTCCTAAGCCATGGAGCACTTTAAAGCTAAGAGCCAACACCTTGAAGCGCACTCGGAAGGCCACTGGAAGCCAGTGCAGCTCGCGTAGAAGAGGTGTTACATGTGAGCGCCATGTTGCTCCCATAATTACTCGCGCGGCCGCATTCTGGACTAGTTGGAGCTTCCGGGTGCACTTCAAGGGGAGCCCCATGTAGAGAGCATTGCAGTAGTCAAGTCGGGAAATGACGAGGGCTTGAGTGACTGTGCGTAATGAGTCCCGGTCTAGAAAGGGACGCAATTGGCGAATCAGGCGAACCTGATAGAAAGCTCCTCTGGCCACGGCTGTTATATGATCTTCTAAAGACAGTCGTGCATCCAGCAGGATGCCTAAATTGCGAGCTTTCTCTGCGGGGGTCGAAGTTGAAGTCCACACAGCTTAAAAGTAGCCTACCTGCATGGCTGGCTGGAGGAATTCTGGGAGTTGAAGTTCCCACATCTGAAAGTTTGCTGAGGCTGAGAAACACTGCACAAAGGTATCCTCATTCCAGCTGCTTATGACTCCAAATAGTCTTTGATACTCCTCCTGAATTCTTGTAATGCCCTTTGCGATCTTTGACTTCAGGCATTCATGCTGTACTTCCCACCCTCCAAAATTATTTTCTCCTCTTCCTCCCCCTCCTCCTCCTCCTCCTCTTCCTCCTCCGCCTCCTCCTCCTCCTCCGTCTCCATCTCCGGAAGGAAAATGTTATATTTATTTAGCTGGCAGGGTTCGATCCCCTGCCAGGTACAGCAGCTGCAACCCAGCTTCTGACTCACAATTCCCCCAAGTACGCAGGGCAGACCAAGGCAGCCAGAATCTCCTGGGGTAGGAGGGCGTTCTTGGGGAGAACTCGAAAAATGTAAGAATCTTCCCCCCTCCCCACCTTAAAAATCCGGGAAGGTTTCACCTCTGCCACTTCTGGACACTCTCTGAGGTCCCTGTTCTTCCCTTTGGCAGATTGTTTTGCACACAAGCAGCTGGTCAGGAAAAGGGAATGCTGGATCTGCATTTCGCATCTGTGTTTGGCCCCAGATTTGAGACGGCTTCTCAAATAACACCACCTCTCAGCAGAACGGGAGGTTATGTTTTTTCAGGCAGCGTGGTTCATCTGAGCCAGGGCGAGCATCTTTTGGTCCTGTTCACACATACAATCATCCAGGTGCCAGGAATGCAGAATGTGTGAACTCTCTTAGCCTAGCTCTTCTCAAATATTTTGATCTCTGGACCTCTTTGCCTACTTAAAAACCACTGAGGACCCCAAAGAGCTTATGAATGTATATTATATTACATTATATTTATTATATTATATTATATTATATTATATTATATTATATTATATTATATTATATTATATTATATTATATTATATTATATTATATTATATTATATTATATTATATTATATTATATTTATATTATATTATATTATATTATTAATATATTATATTATATTTATTATATTATATTACATTATACTACATTACATTATATTACATTATACTATACTATATCATATCTTATCTTATAATATTAATTATATCATATATCATATATATCATATATATCATATCATATATATCATATATATCATATCATATATTATCATATATATATATATATATATATATATATATATATATATATATATATATATATATATATATATCTTTTTCTTTTTCGTAGGCTTTTATGTGCATATTCTTTCTAGCCAGGTTTTACCTACGTAAACAACTTAGTTTACGTAGGTAAAACCTGGCTAGAAAGAATATGCATATATATATATATATATATATATATATATATATATATATATATATATATATATATATAAAAAATCATATCGAATCGCCTTATTGGGGAGTTGAGTGGTATACACAGGTAATCTTTGATTTACAACTATTCACTTAGTGACCGTTCAAAGTTACAACAGCACGAGAAAAAACATTTTTCACACTTACAACCATTACAGCATCCCTATGGTCATATGATCAAAATTCAGACGCTTGACAACTGACTGACTCATATTTATGACGGTTGCAGTATCCTGGGGTCACGTGATCCCCTTTTGGCAAGCTGCTGACCAGCAAAGTCAATGGCGGGAAGCCAAATTCACTTAACAACCATGTTACTAATTTAACAACGACAGTGATTCACTTGACAACTGTGGCAAGAAAGTTTGTTAAATGGGGCAAAACTCAATTAACCAACGTCTCGCATAGCCACAGAAATGTTGGGCTGCATTGTAGTCGTAAGTTGAGGACTACCTGTAAATTTAATAGATAGATAGATAGATAGATAGATAGATAGATAGATAGATAGATAGATAGATAGATAGATAGATAGATATAGATAGATAGGGATGGACGGATGGATGGACAGACAGACAGGCAGGCTGGAGAGAGAGAGATGGATAGATGGATGCATAGATGGATGGATGAATAGATAGATAGATAGATAGATAGATAGGAGAGAGGGATGGATGAATAGATGGATGGATGGAGAAAGAGAGAGAGAGATGTATTTTCCTAAAGAAAGAAATCTCAACTTTTTCACCATGTCCTGTGAGAAGCTCTGCTGGTTTTTTTAGAGAGGGGGAGACTAGATTCATTGCACCCCCTTCCGTGCTGTGCAAACTTACTGGGGCTTCATTTATTTATTTTATTTATTTTATTTTATTGAATTTCTATACCGCCCTTCTCCCAAAGGACTCAGGGCGGTGTACAGACAAAAATAAAACCATGACAATATAAACTTAAAAGCAATTTAAAACAATTAAATAAATTGGCCAAAAAACTCTTAATAAAACAACCCATTAAAATAGTAAAATGTTATTATTATTTAGGCCAGCCCTGCTTGTTGGAATAATAATGTTTTTAGGGCGCGATGAAAGGTACGCAGGTCGTCAATCCTACGAATCTCCAGGGGCAGCTCATTCCAGAGTGTAGCCCCCCCCCCAGAGAATGCTCTCCCCCTGGGGGTTGTCAGCCGACATTGCCTAGCCGACGGCACCCGGAGGAGCCCCTCTCTGTGGGAGCATACCGGTCGATGGGAGGCTATCGGTGGCAGAAGGCGGTCTCGTAGATACCCAGGTCCCAAGCCATGGAGCGCTTTAAAGGTGGCAACCAGCACCTTGAATCATTGATTCTCCCAGCTCCTGAGATTCTATTCCAGAAGCCCCTTGGCCGAAAATGGGGCCTCTCTAGGGACTCCCCCTCTCTGGCCGCTTTGCTAATTCCTCCCAACCCCACCCTGGCAGAGCCTCAGGGTTACTGAGGACTCCCCCAGCGGGGAGCCAAGTGGGAGCCTCTTCTCCTCCTTTGTGATGGCTGAGGAGACAGAAGTAATGGACGCTGCCGTGTTTGCACAACTGTGCAAACAAAGGCTCCCACTGGCTTTGCTCCTGTCTCCTGTCTGCTGAGTGTTCCCGAAAGAAGACTCTGGGCAAAGGAACAATGACTCAATCCCAGGCTGTGTTAAGTCAACGAGCTTGGTCTGCACCCTGGGATGATCGAGCCAAAACTAACCCCGGTTAACAAAAGCGACTGGACCAAAATTCCAGAGGATTACCCAGATAGAATTCCTTTGCAAGGATACATCCATCATTCCGAGAACATAGAACATGGGTGGGCAACGATGGTCCCTTTATGGACCGGTTGACTTCAAGTCCCAGAATTCCTGAGCCAACCATGCCGGCTTAGAAATTCTGGGAATTGAAATCCACAGATCAGAAAGGGTGTCAACCCTGAAGCTGACCTGACTGAAGCCATCTTGACAGCGTCAGTGTTGCCACACTGGAGCTGAGGGATAGGGAGGGGGGGATTTGAGATAGCTGGGATTTTGTAGCCAAAACAAAAGACTTTCTCCTGGGAACCAAGGACATTCTCACACTTAGGTAGAGGAAGGAGGAGCGATGCCACCAGGCAACCAGACAGCACCTAGTTTGGACCATGTGACTGATTGGACAAACTTTTACTTTTAATTAGGTGAAAACCGCGGGAACCTCCAGAGTCGGTTTTCACCAGACATGTGCCAATATGATACATCCAATAAAGCTATTCCTTTGAGGAATTTACCCGCATTGGAGTTTGGCTTGCTATGGGTCTATTACTGACAAAGGGACACGGGTGGGCTGTTGGAGGTTCGCAGGGGTTCGGGAGAACCTCTAGCTAAGATTCTGTGCAGTTCGGAGAATCCCCCAAATCCCACTCTTAGCTGGCACCGCCCACTCCTCCCCTCCCAGGAGTCCCCATGCGGCCCGTTTTGGCCGGTAAGTGCAGGGGGCACGCGGAGGCTCGGGGAGGACAAAAACTGGGTTTACCAGAAGTTTAAGAAGGCCAGAAATGGGCCCGTTTCCAGCCTCCAGAGGGCCTCTGGAGCCTGGGGAGGCCATTTTCGCCCACCCGGAGGCTCAAAGAAAGCCTCTGGAACCCAGGGAGGGCAAAAACGCCCCTCCCCCACCGCAGTGCAGGAGGCCGACTAGGCCACACCCACCATAGCCACGCCCACCCAGCAACCAGGCAGAGAACCCCTTGCTAAAATTTTTGAAGCCCACCCCTGCAACGGGGTCATAGTTGCCCATCCCTGACATAGAACATAGAATAATAAGATTGAAAGGGGCCTTGGAGGTCTTCTAGTCCAACCTCCCACTCAAGCACGAGACCTTACACCATTCCAGGCAAATTGTTGTCCAATCTCTTCTTAAAAACCTCCAGTGATAGAGCAGCCACAACTTCTGGAGGCAAGATGTTCCACTGATTGATTGTACTCACGGTCAGAAAATTTCTCCTTAGTTCTAGGTTGCTTCTCTCTTCTAGAAGCATCTCCTGATTGGATCTTCTCTTCTTCTTCTAGCTTGGATTCACTTCTGCTGCCTTTTGGGATGTGCTTGACTTCCCATCTCAGATAAAACTTTGGGGTTTGCACATATCTTCTCACCCGAGCACGAACTGGATCTGATCCTGCTTAACTTTGGGTTAAGCCAAAAGAAGAGAGACTTTCTTGAAACACTGGTGAATCCCCATTGACCGTGAAAACTGTCCGTCCGTGGAATGGCTTGGTTCCAGAAGTTCTGGGATGCTTCATCCCTGGAGGTTGGAACTCAGCTTTTTGTTCCCACAAGGTTTCACATCAGGGGTGAAATGCTCCCAGTTCGGCTCGGATCACCCGATCTGGTAGCAATGGAGGCGGGTGGTTCAGAGAACGGGTAGCAAAAACTCCTGCCCACACATCCCCATGCCCAGCTGAGCTACACAATCATCAGAGGCTTTTCTTTTTACTTTTAAAAGCATTTTTTCTACAACCTCTTTGGCCGAAAAAATGCTTTTAAAAGTAAAAAAAAAAGCCTCTGATGATCGTGCGGCTCAGCTGGGATCCTCAAAGGCTTTTAAAAGAAAAAAAACCCTTTTTTTCTTTTAAATGCCTCTGACGATCCCAGCTGAGTTGCCTGATCGTCAGAGGCATTTAAAAGAAAAAAAGTCTCTGCCGATCAGGCAACTCAGCTGGGATTGTCAGAGCCTTTTGAAAGCATTTTTTTACAACCTCTTGGCCAAAGTTGTAGAAAAAATGGTTTTAAAAGTAAAAAAAAAAAGGCCACGCCCACCGAGTCACATCCCTCCCATCAAGCCACGCCCACAGAACCAGTAGTAACAAATTTTACATTTCACCACTGTTTCACATCTGGATGAAGCTACAGGGGACGGCAATTTGGAAGTTGGAGGTCACCACAACACTCCCACCTGCACTGACAGGGCAAATTCCTTGTATGTAAACAAAGAGCAAACCCCCACCCTCTTCTAGCACTGATGATGTTACCGAGTTTGGTAATGAAACGTCTGCAAGAAAAGAGAGCCCCAAGGAGCCCATCTCAAAGATAACCCTGAGAAGGTCAGGCTGACCTCCATCTTCGCTGAGCTGTAGGGAGCCTGCAAAGCAGACATGGGAGGGAATCGACAGTTACTTCTCGATTTCTTCTATAATGGGCTCTATTCTTTCATGCAATGGTGTGTAAACTGTCTTACAAATTTTTCCTGGTTTGAAATAAAGCAATTGCACAACCCCAAAACAAAACCCAGGATCTCTTGCTTTATATTATAATAAGCACACTGGATCCTCAACTCACAAACAAGCAATTGCAAATTGCTCTGTTACCCCTAGGAGATGCCCAAATTAGCCCCACTGGAAGACCCAATGATTTATTCTGGTTGTTTTCAAGATTCATAGCTCTCTAGCTCTCTTTCTCTCTCTTTCTCCCCCTCCGTGCCTCCTTTCCTCCCTTTTTCTCCTTTTCTCTCTCTCTTTCTATGTCTCTCCCTTCCTCCCTCTCTCTCCCTCTCTCTTTTCATCCTTACCTCCCCCTCTCTTTTTCTCCTTCTCTCTCTCTCTCCCCCTCTCTCTCCCTCCTGCATTCTTTCTCCCTTTCTATCTGTGTCTCTCCCTCCCTCCCTCATTCCCTCTTTTTTTCTTCTTTTCTCTCTCTCCCTGCCTGCCTCCTTCCCTCCCTTTTCTCCTTTTCTCTCTCTTTCTCTCTATGTCTCTCCCTCCCTCTCTCTCCCTCTCTCTTTTCATCCTTATCTCCCCCTCTTTTTCTCCTTTCTCTCTCCCTCTCTCTCTCCCTCCCGCACTCTTTCTCCCTTTCTATCTGTGTCCCTCCCTCCCTCTCTCCCTCCTTCCCTCTCTTTTTCTTCTTTTCTCTCTCTTTCTCTTGCACTTTCTCTTTCTCTCTGTCTCTCCCTCCCTCTCTCTCCCTCTCTCCCTCCCTCCCTCCTTCCCTCCCCTCTCTTTTTCTCCTTCTCTCTCTCTCTCCCTCTCTCCTCCCACTCTCTCTTTCTCCCTTTCTCTGTGTCCCTCCCTCCTTCCCTGCCTCCTTCCCTCCCTCTCTTTTTCTCCTTTTCTTTCTCTCTTTCTCTCCCATTCTCTCTCTCTCTGTCTCTCCCTCCCTCCCCCTCTCTCTTTTCACCTCTGCCTCCTTCCCTCCCCCCTCTCTTTTTCTCCTCTCTTTCTCTCTCTCTTTCTTTCTCTCACTCTCTCTCGCTCTGTGTGTGTTATTCAACCTGCATTTTGCCTTGGGAGCTATTGAGATGAAAAGATGATTCATGCATTTTAAAATAAACAATGCATTAAGGGATACAATTATTATCACTGCTGCAGGAGGGGGTCTCTCTAAAGGAAGGATGTCCTCTGACTACCCCACCCACTCTCTGAATGGAAGAGAGGAAGCCTGTCCCCCTGCTTCAAAAATCACTGGGGGGGGAGGGCAGGGAAGGGGTTGGGGCAGCACTTTCGAGCAGCAGCTTAAAACAGTCCAGCATGTTTCCAACTCCTCCCTCAATGCCTCCTGGTTTGCAAAAAAACAGGGATTCTTGGTCTTCTTCCCTCTAATTCAGTGTTTCTCAACCTTGCCAACTTTATGACCAACTCCCAGAATTTCCCATGGAATTGGCTAGGGAGTTCTGGGCGTTAAGGGCTTACTAGGGAATTCTGGGAGTTCAGATCCAGAAATCTTAAGGTTGCTAAGGTTGAGAAACAAGGCCTGAGACCAAGGTGGGCGACTGTTCTGCCCCAGCTACGGACCCCAAAGAACGCAGCACACACAAAGTCCGTTCAAACCTTAGTTTACTAAATGAACCAGTTTTTTTTACAACAACGGCTGTTAATTAACAGCCGCCAAGAATTCAAAGAATAATACTGAAAGCTTACTGTGGTTGGCAGAATGCCCAGAAGCAATTTGCAGGAAGCTGATAAGATAAGCAAGACAAGACACGAAGGTATCTGAACGAAGTTGTTCCCTGCAAATTGCTTCAGTCGGGGTTCCTTCTTAGATAGGCTAAGGGAGTGGCCAATTAGCCCCAAGCCTTACTCTCGAGGAGACCTCCTCCTGAGGAGCCACTCCTGCCTTTTGGCAGCTCTGTGCGCCCGTGCATCGAGAAGAGGCTCCTCCTCTTCTTCCTCTTCACTTATGGGAGCTTCTGGAGGTTCTGAAGGCCTTGGCTGAATCCCCGCCTCTGGCACCACATCTTCTCCAGCCTCCTCATTGTCCGACTCAAGTGCCAGCTGCACAGGCTGCTGGCGCAGCACCACACCAGCCTCCTCGCTGTCGGAATCAGCTACTAGCTGCACAGGCCGCTGATGGGCCACAACAGCGACTAAGACCTCCTTTATGGCCTGTGGACTTCAACTCCCAGAATTCCTGAGCTAGCATGGATTCCGACCCAGCCAGAATTCTGGGAGTTGAAGTCCACAGGTCAATAAAGGGACCCTACCTGCTCATCCCTGCCTTAGACTGAGATCTCATAGTAATGCGTCCAACATTTTTCTAGACCAGATCTAAAGAAGGATTTGTCAAACACCCTCTGCAACATCTAAGTACAGGCAGTCCTTGACTTCACAACCCCAATGGAGCCCGACATTTCCGTTGCTAAGCGAGATAGTTGTTAAATGCGTCTTCCCCATTTTATGACCCCTTTTTGCCACCGTTGTTAAGCGAATCACTACAAGTCATGCGGTGATTCAATGAATCTAGCTTCCCCCATCAATTTTGCTTGTCAAAAGCCGCTGGCAAGGTTGCAGATGTTGATCATGTGACCAGGGGACAGTGCAACCGTCATAAGTACTGTATTTTTCAGAGTATAAGACGCACCTTTTTCCCCAAAAAAAGAGGGTGAAAATCTGGGTGCGTTTTATACTCTGAATGTAGCCCTGCCCAGCTTCTCAAACGGAGGTTTCAGAGGCTGAAAAAAGCATCAGAAACGAAGCTTCAGAAAAGAAGCCCCCAAACAGAGCTTCAGAGGCTTTTTTTCTGAAGTTCTGTTTCAAAGGATTTCAGAAGCAGGAAAAAAGTTTTTTCTGAAACAAAGTTTCAGAGGCAGAAAAAAAAAGGAAAAAAAAAAAAAAGCAAGGCACAGAACTCACAACCAAGGAACCTGTTGCTAAA
This sequence comes from Pantherophis guttatus, assembly GCF_059756535.1. Classification (NCBI taxonomy): domain Eukaryota; kingdom Metazoa; phylum Chordata; class Lepidosauria; order Squamata; family Colubridae; genus Pantherophis; species Pantherophis guttatus. The sequence continues at coordinate 5,925,118 of NC_142065.1, forward strand.
ATTCACCTCTGGGAACAGCTGATTGGGGGTATTCCAGGAGGATGATCCACCTGCCAATCAGCTTTTTTCTTATTTTCCTCCCCAAAAACTAAGGTGCATCCAAAAAATACGGTACATGCCGGTTGCCAAGCCCCTGAATTCTGATCACATGACTCCGGAAGTGGGGAAAAACAGTCATAATGTCTGGTGGGAGCCTTGGTAGTACAGTGGTCTAAAGCACCCTGTTATTAAGACCAGCTGCTTGCAATTACTGTAAGTTCAAATCTCTCCAGGCTCAAGGTTGACTCAGCCTTCCATCAGCCTTTCTTAAGGTAGGTAAAATGAGGACCCAGTTTGTGGGGGCAATAAGCTGACTTTGTATAAATATACAAAAGAATGAAGGCTATTGCTTAGCGCAGTGGTCCCCAACCCCCGGTCCGCGGACCAGTGCCGGGCCGTGGAGTACCTGGCACCGGGCCGCGCAGCGGCCGGGGGACATGAACGCTGCAGCGCAAAGGCTCCTGGGCCGTGCGCAAAAGCTCCTGGGCCGTGCGCAATGGGCCGTGCGCAAAAGCTCCTGGGCCGTGCCCCCACCCCTGCGCGCGCTCAGCGGGCCGTGGCGATAAAAAGGTTGGGGACCACTGGCTTAGCGCATTGTAAGCCGCTCTGAGTGTCCGGAGAAGGGCGGCATATAAATCAAATTTTAAAAAAAATGTCATTTTTCTTCAGTGCCATTGTGACTTTGGCCACCCAACCAAAGGTTTTAAGTCGAGGATTACCTGTATTCTGGAAATCTTGGCTGTTCTCCCAAGACCTCGGAGAGGATGGGGTGCTTGGGGAGCCCCTGGAAGCTGTGTCTTCTGTTATCTGAAGTGTCTTCATCATCCCAGATGTATAGGATTTCCTTTTTTATTGTTTTCTATTTTTAGAAACGCTCCCAAAGGCCCTTCCGGAGTTCAGCGACCTATAAATCACACAAATATAGGTAGTCCTCAACTTACGACCACAATGGAGCCCGAAATTTCTGTTGCTGCGTGAAACGTCTGCTCAGTGAGTTTAATGACCTTTCTTGCCACCGTTGTTAAGTGAATCACTGCAGTTGATCAGTTAGGGACACAGTTATTAAGCGAATTTGGCTCAGCTGGGCATGGGGGGGGCAGGGATTTTTGCTACCGGTTCTCCGAACCACCCGCCTCCATCGCTACCGGATTAGGTGATCTGGTCTGAACCGGAAGCATTTCACCCCTGGGATCACGTGACTTTGGGACACTTCAGGCGTCATAACTGAACCAGTTGCCAAACGGCCAAATTTTGATCACATCACCGTGGGGATGCCGGAATGGTCGTAAATGTGAAAAAGGGTCGTAACTCACTTTTTTCAGTGCTGTTGTAACTTTGAACCCTCACTAAACACATTGTTGTAAGTTGAGCACTGCCTGGACTTTGTCAACAAGTCCTGGTGGCGTGAAGGGGCTGGAGAAATTCAGCCATTTGTCTCAAATGGTCTAGTTTTTCCTGCTCGAGCAGGAGGTTGGACTAGAGGACCTCCCAGGTCCCTTCTGACTCCATCATTCTGCTCTGTTGCCTGAAAGGGAAGGGTCAACGAGCCCCAACAAGGTCACAAGAGCAGTCCTCGAGTTACAACGGTTCGTTAATGACCGTTCAAAATTACAACGGCACAGAAAAAAGTGACTTATGACCGTTTCACACACTTACGACTGTTGCGGCATCCCCGTTCGGTCACGTTATCCAAATTCAGAGGCTTGGCCACCGATTCCAAGGGATCTTGGAGTCCTAGTGGACAACCATTTAAATATGAGCCGGCCGTGTGCAGCAGCAGCTGCCAAAAAAGCCAACAGAGTCCTAGGCTGCATCAACAGAGGGATGGAATCAAGATCTGTTGATACCACTTTAAAATGCCTTGATAAGGCCACACTTGGAATCCTGCATCCAGTTTTGGTCGCCACGATGTAAAAAAGATGTGGAGACTCTAGAAAGAGTGCAGAGAAGAGCAACAAAGAGGATTTAGGGGACTGGAGGCTAAAAAGTACGAAGAACGGTTGCAGGAACTGGGTATGTCTAGTTTGATGAAAAGAAGGACCAGGGGAGACATGATAGCAGTCTTCCAATATCTGAGGGGCTGCCCCAAAGAAGAGGGAGTCAAGCTATTCTCCAAAGCACCTGAAGGCAGGACAGGTGTTATGTATATAGTTTTGATGGGAAAGTTTGAATGTAATTGCTCTCAGCTGATTGGATGATTGCCAGTACTGTAGAATATATAAAGGGAGCTGTTTCCCTGGGTCAGTTGCTGGATTCACACCATGAAGTAAAGAGCTGTTGTTACTCACAACCTGGCTTCTGTGTCCTCATTCACCTTACTTAACACAAGGAGAGAAGCAACCTAGAACTCAGGAGAGATTTCCTGACAGTTAGAACAATTAATCCGTGGAACAACTTGCCTCCAGAAGTTGTGAATGCTCCAACACTGGAAGTTTTTAAGAAGAGATTTGGATAACCATTTGTCTGAAGTGGTGTAGGGTTTCCTGCCTAAGCAGGGGGTTGGACTAGAAGACCTCCAAGGTCCCTTCCAACTCTGTTATTCTATTCTATTCTATTCTATTCTATTCTATTCTATTCTATTCTATTCTATTCTATTCTATTCTATTCCTATTAATGACGGTCACAGCATCCCGGGGTTATGTGATCCCCTTTTGCGGCCTTCCAACAAGCATTCAGTGGGGCTAACTTCACTGCAGTGATTGACTTAACAACGGCAGTCAGAAAGGTCGTCCAATGGGGGCAAACCTCGCTTAACAAACCTCTCGCTTAGCGGCAGAAATTTCGGGTTCAGTTGTGGTCGTAATTTGAGGAATGTCATCTTTGGAAAGCAAGCTCTCCCCAACAAACCCTTAGTGCCGTGATGGCAAACCTGTGGCACCGCGTGCTGGAAGTGGCATGCAGAGCCATCTCTCTGCCACGCGAGCCATCGCCCATTCCTCTTCCGGGTTCCGGCACACCAGCGAGCTGGTCTTCACGCATGTGGGAGAGCCGGAAACTGGAAGAGCAGCAGCCCAGTGCTCGTGCGTGCATCGGGAAATGATCTTCCGGTTTCTGGCATGCGCATGAGCCCTAGCCAGCTGGTCTTCAGTGCACATGCGCGCCAGAAACTGGAAGATCAGGTGGCCGGTGCACATGCACACACCAGAAACAGGAAGATTGTTTTCCCGGCGTGCACATGCACCCCAGGCAGCTGCTCTTTTGGTTTCCGGCGCGCGCATCAGTGGTGGGTTTCAAAATTGTTTACTACCGGTTCTGTGGGTGTGGCTTGGTGGGCATGGCAGGGGAAGGATACTGTAAAATCTCCATTCCCACCCCACACAAGGGGAAGGATCAGTGGTGGGTTCCTCCCGGTTCGGTCCGGTTCGGCTGAGCCAGTAGCAGTGATGATATGACGTCACCGAACCGGTTCTCCCCCCTCCCGCCCCCCCACCCACGTTATTCTTACCTTTTATTTGGTCCCACCCCCAATCTATTGCTGCCTCCTGAGTCCCAGCTGATCGGCTAGAGGGAAAAAAAAACTGTTTAAACTCTTGCCGCGGGGCTTCAAAGGGCCGCCCTACAGCTGATCAGTGTTAAAAGCAAACAAATGAGTCGGGTCGTAAGTGCGAGGACTGGTCGTAAGTGCGAGGACCTTCCAGAAATGACTCTGGCCAGCTAGCCACGCCCACCTAGTCACATGACCCCCAAGCCACACCCACAAAATAAGCCACGCCCACAGAACCGGTAGTAAAAAAAATTTAGAACCCACCCCTGGGAAGGATACTGCAAAATCCCCATTTCCTCCCGATCAGCTGGGACTCGGGAGGCAGAGAATAGATGGGGGCGGGGCCAGGCAGAATTTTTACTCCCGGTTCTCCGAACTACTCAAAATTTCCGCTACCGGTTCTCCAGAACTGGTCAGAACCTGCTAAAACCCACCTCTGGCGCGCAGGCCTACCAGGCAGCTGGTCTTCGCGGGTGCATGCGTGCCAGAAACAGGAAGTCCAGGTGGCCGGTGCACATGCGCGTGGCAGGAACCGGAAGATCATCTTTTCGGTGCATACATGCCCACCGGGCAGCTGCTCTTTCGGTTTCCACACACGCGCGTTCTCATTTTGGCACTCGGTGCTGAAAAGGTTCACCAAGTCATCGTTTCCCCCCCACCCATCCTATTTTCCCTCCCAGCCTGGGGTGGGTGAAGCAGGATGCTTTCCATGGTGGGAGTTGAGGAGCTGACTGCAATTTTTTCTTTTTTTTTCCATGATGTGAAAGGAGGCATTTGCTGAGCAAAACACTCTGGGGAATTGACTCTAAATTAACTTTGACAAGTCAAGAGGTAGAAGGAGGAGAGGTGGGTGATGGGTGGGAGTTCAGGGAAGGAAATGCATGGCCTCCCTGATGCTCTCTAGATAGGCCCTTCTCTTTTGCTTAAGCCCAAAATGTGGAAGTTTAAAAATAGATTTAAAAAAAAAAAAACTTATTTTTTTAAAAAAATAAAAATGTATTTTTAATAAGACGCAGATGCAGTCAGGATGATAGGGGTGGGGGTATCTGATTGAAAGCTGCAGCTGTCGAGCATCTCTTGCATCCAGTTAAGCACAGGTTTATCCTCGAGTTACAACCGTTCGTTTAGTGACCCTTCAAAAGGCCACTGAATAAAGTGACTTGGGACCACTTCTCACACTTATCACCCTTGCAGCATCCCCAGAGTCACGTGATCAAAATTCAGATGCTTGGCAACTGACTCCTATTTATGACGGTTGCAGAGTCCCGGGGTTATGTCATTCCCTTTTGCGGCCTTCTGACAAACAAAATTGATGGGGAAGCCCGATTCAGTTAACAACGGGGGTACTAACTTAACAACTGCAGCGATTCACTTAACAAATGTGGCCAGAAAGGTCGTAAAACGGGGTAAAACTCACTTAACAACTGTCTCATTTAGCAACAGAAATTATGGGCTCCATTGTGGTCGTATGTCGAAGACTACCTATATCCAGGAAATTACTTTCCTCGGCAATTTTCCCAGCCTTCCGCTGTTTAGAGGTAGTCCTTGACTTATGGCCCCAATTGCTACTGGAGGTTCTTTCACTAAGCGATGAGGTTGTTAAGTGAGTCACACCCAAATTCACACCCTTTTTTCCCTCAGCGTTGTTAAGGAAATTACTGCAGTCATTAAACCAGTGGTGGGTTTCAAAAATTTTTACTATCGGTTCTGTGTGTGTGGCTTGGTGGGCGTGGCATGGCTTGGTAGGCGTGGCAGGGGAAGGTTTACTGCAAAATCCCCATTTCCTCCCGATCAGCTGGGACTCGGGAGGCAGAGAATAGATGGGGGCGGGGCCAGTTAGAATTTTTACTACCAGTTCTCCGAACTACTCAAAATTTCCGCTCCCGGTTCTCCAGAACTGGTCAGAACCTGCTGAAACCCACCTCTGCATGAAACGAATCTGGTTTCCCACATTAACTTCGCTTTGGAAGATCTCAAATGGCGAGCGTGCGATCCCAGGGACGTTGCAACCATCGTAAGGTAGGCAGCTACCCTCTGTGTTGTGGGAGGCATGGGACTTGTAGTCCAACAGGGCGGGAATGGTTAAAGGTTGAGGAAATTGTGCACCGCCCTGAGTCCTTAGGGAGAAGGGCGGTATATAAATTGAAAAATAAAAAATAATAAAATAAAATAAATAAATTGATTTAGAGTAGGATTTCTCAACCTTGGCAAAATTAAGAGGTCTGGACTTCAACTTCCAGAATTCTCCAGCCAGCATAGAGAAGTTAGTCCGTGTGATTCGCTTAACAGCTGCCTCGATTCATTTAACAAGGTTGTAAACCACTGGTGACCTTCTACTGCTGCACCATAGAGAGTACTTACTGCACCTGTGTATGGTTTGCCAATGGCACAGTGGCAGATAGGACAGCTCTCCAGAGGGTCAACGTCATTGCCCAGAGGATCATTGGCTGCCCTCTCTCCTCCTTGGAAGAGCTTTATAGCTCCCACTGCCTTAAGAAAGTTCAAAACATCCTTAAAGATCCATCTCATCCTGGGCACCTCCTTTTTTTTTTTGAACTATTACCATCTGGCAGACGGTACAGGACAATAAACACAAGGACAAATAGGCTGAAAAACAGCTTCTATCCCAGGGCAGTAACTATATTGAATTCTACTGTACAGTGCAATATCAATGCCATATCAGGGATTTTCAAACCAATTGCATAGAATGTGAAGGAGGTGTGTTTGTGTTTTATTTTTTATAGTTATAATGTACACTGAAGATGGCATTTAATTTCGTCGTGCGAGGTGCACTGGCTCCCGGTGGTCTTCCGGGTGCGCTTCAAGGTGTTGGTTACCACCTTTAAAGCGCTCCATGGCATAGGACCTAGCTATCTTCGAGACCGCCTGCTGCTACCGACGACCTCCCATCGACCCGTGCGCTCCCACAGAGAGGGCCTCCTCAGGGTGCCATCAGCCAAACAATGCAGGCTGGTGACCCCCAGGGGGAGGGCCTTCTCTGTGGGGGCACCTACCCTCTGGAATCAGTTGCCCCCAGAGATAAGGAGAATCCAAGACCTCAGTGCCTTCCACTGTGCCCTTAAAACCCACTTTTTCCAGCAAGAACAAATTTTTAAATGTTTTAATTGGTTTGTGATTTTTAATTTTTGGGCCAAATTTATATATATTTTAATTGTTTTTTAATATTTGTATTTTATGTTCTTAATTCTGGTTGTACACCGCCCTGAGTCCTCAGGGAGAAGGGCGGTATATAAATTGGAAAATAAATAAATAAAGTAAACTCAACTCAACTAAAATGGGGCCAAATTCACTTAACCGATGTCTCGCTTAGCAACAGAACCTTTGGCCTCAATTGTGATCGTAAGTCGAGGACTACCTGTCATTTCCCCCCCCCCACCCCCATGTTGACATCTGTCAGCTTCCAATAGCATCCCTTCTTTGACTCTTTAGGCACGAAAAAAGCCAAGACTTCAAGCTGCTCTCGCAAGACCGATCTCAGGCAAGAAAAATGCTCACCGAGGAGCCTCCTTGGCCAAACAGTTTAGCAAAGAAATCTCGGTCGCTTTGATTGGATGAATCACATTTTTAAACATCCAGACTTCTCAGGGTAGGGGCTTTCCTGCATTCAGGCAACCTGCTGGGCTCCTTCTTCCGCTCGGGCAGCCCAGTTTTAGGCAGGACTGGGCAGCTGCAAAGGCACCGATGGGAAAATCCCAGCTGTGGTTTCTCCACATCTGGAATCTGACCATCTACTACGTAATAGGGATTGGCAATAAGCACTCGTGAAGGGCCTCATCCAGACACGGGAAGACATATAAATGATCCAGTGGTGAAATGTAAAATTTGTTACTACTGGTTCTGTGGGCGTGGCTTGGTAGGGGTGTGTGTGTAATGTGACTGGGTGGGCGTGGCCATCTGTTTTTAAAAAATGCTTTTAAAAGCATTTTTTTCTACAAACTCTTCGTCCGAAGAAGTTGTAAAAAAAAAAATGCTTTTAAAAGCCTCTGACGATCAGGCAACTCAGCTGGGATCGTCAGAGCCTTTTAAAAAAAACCTCTTCGAGGTTGTAGAAAAAATGCTTTTAAAAGGCTGTGACGATCCCAGCTGAGCTGCGCAATCATCAAAGGTTTTTTTTAAAAACTTTTAAAAGCATTTTTATGGCCGAAGAAAAAACGCTTTTAAAAGTAAAAAAAACCAGCCTCTGATGATCGCGCGGCTCAGCTGGGCATGGAGGGTGGGCAGGGATTTTTGCTACCGGTTCTCCGAACCACCCACCGTCATCGCTACCGGATCGGGCGATCTGGTCTGAACCAGGAACATTTCACCCCTGAAATGACCCCACAAAAATGGTGTCAGGATTTGAATTACCACGTCATCAATGGGCTGTCCGGAATAGGATTTACCCCTCACATGGCTTTTCACTGTATAAATGGGGAAGAATATCCACCAGATGATATCATTACGGGTTATAAACTGAGGCTCGCATAGTTCAGTATCTGATTCTTTTTCACAGGGGCCCTAGACATTGGTATAACCCTTAACAATAGCACTTACGTGCAACTTTGTAATGATTCACAGCACTCTCTAAACTGTTTACAGAATCAACATCTTGCCCCAAATCTCGGGGTCCTCATTTTACCGATCCCGGAAGGATAGAAGACTGAGTCAACCTGGAGCCGGTCAGGATCGAACTCCTGAGAGTGGGAGAGTTTGCCTGCAATACTGCATTCTAACCAGTGGTGGGTTTCAAAATTTTTTACTACCGGTTCTGTGGGTGTGTCTTGGTGGGCGTGGCTTGGTGAGTGTGGTGTGGCTTGGTGGGCGTGGCAGGGGAAGGATACTGCAAAATCTCCATTCTCTCCCTACTCCTGGGGGAAGGATATTGCAAAATCCCCATTCCCACCCAACTCCTGGGGCCAGCCAGAGGTGGTATTTGCCAGTTCTCCAAACTACTCAATTTTTCCACTACCGGTTCTCCGAACTACTCAAAATTTCCACTGCCGGTTCTCCAGAACTACTCAAAATTTCCGCTACCGGTTCTCCAGAACTGATCAGAACCTGCTGAAACCCACCTCTGATTCTAACCACTGTGCCACCATGGCAGATAGATTAGATAGACAGATAGACAGGTAGGTAGACGGGTAGGTAGGTAGGTAGGTGATAGATAGCAATAGCAATATCACTTAGACTTATATACTGCTTCACATTGCTTTACAGCCCTCTTTAAGCAGTTTACAGAGTCAGCCTGTTGCCCCCAACCATCTGGGCCCTCATTTTACCAACCCTGGAAGGATGGAAGGCTGAGTTGACCTGGAGCCAGTCAGGATCGAACTCCTGACAGTGGGCAGAGTTTGCCTGCAGTACTGCATTCTAACCAGTGCTCCACCACAAGGTATCAAGGTATCTGAATATAATTTTTTTTTTAACATTCTTATTTTATTGTGCTTTTTTAATCTAGGTGAACTGTTAATATATATTGCAAGTCTACGTATGATATGCCTTATGCTGAGTAAATAAATAAACGTGAGTTATGTATGTGAAAGATAAATTTTTGTAAGGATCCTAGTCACTTAAGAATTCTCCCTACAGAGAAGCCCCTTCTGTTTTTCAGGATCCTGGATAAGGTTAAAAATATGATGATGATGATGATGATGATGATGATGATGATGATGATGATAAGGAGAGGAGGAGGAAAGGGGGAGGAAGAGGAAGAGGAAGAGGAGAAAGGAAAAGAAGAAAGGGAAGAAAAGAGGAAGAAGGGGAAGAAGGAGGAGGAGAAGGAAGGAGGAGGAGGAGGAGGAGGAGAAGAAGAAGAGGAAGAAGAAGAAGAAGAGGAAGAAGAGGAAGAAGAAGAAGAAGAAGAGGAGGAGGAGGACGAGGAGGAGGAGGAGGAAGAAGAAGCAGCAGCAGCTGGCTGGGGAATTCTGGGATTTTAATTCCACACCTCTTCAAATTGCCAAGCCGGAGAAACCCTGCCCTTTGCTCATTTTGGAAGACCTCTCCTTCTCCTCCTCTTCCCAGCTCAGTCCCAGAGCCTCAGCTTACAAGTCTTCCAAAGTGGGAGCAGCGGACTTCTCTAGTCTCCCCCAAAATCCCCGGTCTTTACCGTGGGACGTGAAAGCATCTTCTCGCCTCTGACTCATTTCCTCTGCAGCTGGAGGTGGCTTACTACCCCCCAGTCCTTTTCCTGACCTGTTCCTTTGGGTCTGGGGAGAGCGGGGGTCACCGGCCCTTTTGCACCGGAAATCTAGAACTCCCCCCTCCCCACCTCCATTTGGGATTCCTGCAAGGAGTGGGAGAAGGGAAAAGGGAGGGAAAGGAAGGGCACTGCAAGGGGAGAGCTGACATCCAGATGGGAAAAACCTGGCGGATGCTGGACAGCCTTTGGGACTGGGGCATCTGTTTCCCTTGTGGACGTCCCCGTCACGGGCTCTGAATGATGAAATTCAAGCTTGTACACGGCACCCAAACCGGAGAAGAGGAGATTTACCCCCAGAACACGTCCATCAAACGGACAGCAGGAAAATCCCCGCCTGTCCCCATTATAACCCTCGCTATGACGCACTTCCTTCGGTTCGCTCGCTCGCCTTGCAGGTGGATTTGGGGATGGGGTGGGGAGGCAGCTGGTGGGGAAAAAACCTAGAATTTTGTGCACAGGAAACAGGGGAAGGATGTTGGCAAAGGGGCATTTGGGGGCCAGTTAAGACTTGAATGGGGGGGCCAGTGACGATTGGAAAATGATGGGTAGGGGCTTGGGAACCCAGGCACACATAGCCCATCTCTGCTGGTTTGGAAGTTCTGTCCTTGTTCCGACAGTGTGAAAAGCAGTAGTTGCTTTAAAAGTGCCTTGGTAGTACAGTGGTCTAAAGCACCCTGTTATTAAGACCAGCTGCCTGCAATTACTGCAGGTTGGAATCTCGCCAGGCTCAAGGTTGACTCAGCCTTCCATCCTTTCTAAGGCAGGTAAATTGAGGACCCAGATTGTGGGGGCAATAAGCTGACTTTGTATAAATATACAAAAGGATGAAGGCTATTGTTTAGCGTATTGTAAGCTGCCCTGAGGCTCCGGAGAAGGGCGGCATATAAATCAAATTTAAAAAAAAAAAGTATTGTTTCTTCAAGTCCCAGAATTCCACCCCTTCCGCCTCCTTTTTTTCAGCTCATCCAAGATCCTGAAAAAGAGAATTGGGTGGGGGCTAAGCGTTAGCACCCCTTTATAATGCCTTGGTAAGACCACACTTGGAATATTGCATCATGTTTTGGTCACCACGAGATAAAAAAAAGATGTTGAGACACTTGAAAGAGTGCAGAGAAGAGCAATAAAGATGATTGGGAGAGGCTAAAACATATTTATTTATTTATTTATTTATTAAATGTATTTATATGCCGCCATTCTCCCAAAGGACTCAGGGCGGCGAACACAAGTTAAGAAACAAGTACAATAAAATCATAATTTAATCCAAATAATTAATTAGTAGTAAATAATAAAGCCCGGAATCAGTCTCAGCCTATTTGTTTGAAAAGCCAAGTCTTCAGGTCCCGACGGAAGGAGCGGAGATCAGGAGCCGTCCGGAGCTCAGTAGGCAATTCATTCCAGAGGGTGGGAGCACCCACAGAGAAGGCCCTACCCCTGGGCACAGCAAGGTGACATTGGATCGCCGTCGGAACCCTGAGGAGAGCGGCCCTATGCGAGCGAACAGGACGGTGAGAGGCAGGCAGGAGAAGGTCCTGCAAATATCCCGGACCTAAGTCATGAAGGGCCTTATAGGTGAGGACTAGCACCTTGAAGCGGACCCGGAGAACCACTGGTAACCAGTGCAGCTCACGCAGGAGGGGTGTTATATGGGAGTAACGAGGGGCTCCCATAACAACCCGTGCAGCTGCATTCTGGATCAGCTGGAGTCTCCGGGTGCATCTCAGGGGCAGGCCCATGTAGAGGGAATTGCAGTAATCCAAGCGGGAAGTAACCAGGGCATGAAGAAGAACTGAGAGAGAGCAGGAGAAAGAGGAAGAGCAGAAAGGGAGAAAGAGAGAAAAAGAGAAAAGTGGAGAGAGAGCAAAAGGGGGAAAAAGAGCAGGAGAGGGAAAAAGAGAGAGAGAGAAAGGGAGAAAGAGAGAGAGAGAGAGAGGGAGGGAGAGAGAGAGAGAGAGAGAATTTCTCCCATCTCTGATTTCCCAGGCCTGAAGGAAATCATTGTTCTCTCAGCTGCTGTAAGCATTCAATAAAAAAATTCCCCCAGGCACCTGTGGGGTGAAGAAAGTCAATTATGGAAGAGGACCTTTGTTTCCAGAGTCATAAAAGGGAGAAAAAGAATAAATCTCCTCTCTACGCCCACTGCAGTCCCAACACTTATCTTGGATTCCAGGCTGAATCATTTTTAAAGTGTTTGCCAATTTGGGCATAAGGATCCTTTTCATGCCAGTACGCATCAGGGGTGGGCATCCATGGCTCCTTTCTGACCTGTGGACTTCAGCTCCCATTTCATGACTAACAGAGTTGGCCCAAGCAGGAAACCCTATACCATTTCAGGCAAATGGTTGTCCAATCTCTTCTTAAAACCTCCAGTGTTGGAGCATCCACAACTTCTGGAGGCAAGTAGTTCCACTGGTTAATTGTTCTTACTGTCAGGAAATTTCTCCTTAGTTCCAGGTTGCTTCTCCCCTTGATTAGTTTCCATCCATTGCTGCTTCTCCTGCCTTCAGGTGCTTTGGAGAATACGTTGACCCTCTCTTCTTTGTGGCAGCTCCTCAAATCATGGAATATTGCTATCATGTCAGCCCTAGTCCTTCTTCTCATTAGAACAGACCAGAAGAGAATAACAGAGTTGGAAGGGACCTTGGAGGTCTTCTACTCCAACTCCCTGCTCAGGCAGGAAACTCTATACCATTTCAGACAAATGGTTGCTCAGTTTCTTCTTAAAAACCTCCAGTGTTGGAACATCCACAACTTCTGGTGTCAAGTTGTTCCACTGGTTAATTGTTCGCCCTGTCAGGGAATTTCTCCTTAGTTCTAGATTTCTTCTCTCCTTGATGAGTTTCCACCCATTGCTGCTTCTCCTGCCTTCAGGTGCTTTGGAGAATAGGTTGACCCCCTCTTCTTTGTGACAGCCCCTTAAATATTGGAAGACTGCTATCGGGCCATTGCATGCCAGGAGGGGGAGGGGGGGTCATGCGTGCATGCATGGGGGCGGGGCATATAGAATTATGGGTGTGGGCACCTGCCCGCGCGACCCTCTCCCGTCCCCCCTTCTTGGCACACGATGGCAAAAAGGTTAGCCATCACTGACTTATACCATGTCAGACAAGTGACTCTCCAGTCCAGTGGTGAAATCCAAATTTTTTTACTACCGGTTCTGTGGGCGTGGCTTGGTGGGCGTGGCAGGAGAAGGACACTGCAAAATCCCCATTCCCTCCCCACTCCTGGGGGAAGGATATTGCAAAATCTCCATTCCCACCCCACTCCTGGGGCCAGCCAGAGGTGGTATTTGCCGGTTCACCGAACTGCTCAAAATTTCCGCTACCGGTTCTCCAGAATCTGTCAGAACCTGTTGGATTTCACCCCTGGTCCAGTCTCTTCTTAAAAACCTCCAGTGATGAAGCACCCACAACGTCAAAAGTCGACTCCCTCTTCCTTGTGGCAGCCCCTTTGTCTGACATGCTATATTGCCCCCTGCTTCAGCGGGATGGGGGGGGGTTTGACTAGAAGACCTCGAAGATCCCTTCTAACTCTGCTATTCTGTTCCCTTTTCCTCCTGATGGAAGTCCCCCAAAGAGTTAAATGTCCACCAACAGGATTAGCCACCGCTGTGGAGGGAGACTTCTTCCATTGTTCCCAGCAGGGACCGAAAGGTCTCGGATGCAAAGGCTAAATTTGCCCGAAGCTTGAAATGAGCCGGAATGAAGGAGGCTCCCACAGAGTTATAAAAACAATCCTTTCGTTGCATCCCTTCTCTGGGCCAGCAGACTCGCAGACCCCAATTTTTCCTAAGGCATTCCCTGACCTTGAGATCAGCGGGGAGGGTCTCGGGGTCGCCGGGTCAAGAGCCGAGCTCAAGGAGAAAGCAGAATAATCGGCATTCCATCTCGTTTCCTCCTTGGCTATTTAAATCCTTTTAAGAAACCGAATTGAAACCGGGATGTCGTCTTGCACAATCGGATGGAAAGCGAGCAGTTCATCTTTTTTTTTGGGATGAGGAGACGGGGGGGGGGCTCTGTTGGAGTGGGGGAAACCCTGGGTTGCATTCACACAAGGTGTTGAACCAGGTCAGGGAAAGTTCAGTGAAAGTCTTCGCACAAGAAGCCAATTTTGCTTTGGTTTTGAAATTATTTATTTGTTTGCTTGTTTGTTTGTTTGTTTGTTTGTTTGTTAGTTAGTTAGTTAGTTAGTTAGTTAGTTAGTTAGTTAGATTTATATGCTGCCTTTCTCCAGAGACTCAGGGGGGCTTACAATGCATTAAGCAATATCCTTCATACTTTTATATATACCTGCTTAGTAGGGCTTTCGCCCCCCCCCCCCAAGCGGTGTTCTTTTTTATACAAAGTCAGCTTATTGCCCCCACAATCCGGGTCCTCATTTTACCTACCTCGGAAGGATGGAAGGCTGAGTCAACCTTGAGCCTGGTGAGATTTGAACTTGCAGTAATTGCAGGCAGCTGGCAACTTAAGTGCTATTTTAACAGCACTTAGTCCACTGCGCCACCAGGCTCTTTAGACCAGTGATGGTTAACCTTTTTGGTGCCGAGTGCCCAAATGCATGCATGTGTGTGCATGAATGCATGTGTGCGTGCACAAACTGCCAAAATGCAATGCAAGTGCCCCCCCGCACATGCACCCCACCCTCACGCATGTACGTGAGTCCTGTGTGCATCCTCTCACGTCCCACGTGTCCCGTTTTGGCTTCCAGGTTGGTACAGGAGCTTTCCTGTCTCAAAATGGGGCATGGGGGGCACACACGAACCCCAAAATTCAATGCGAGCAACCCCCACATGCATCCTGCCCCCCCCCACATGTGCTCACACTTCCCCTGCATGCGCTCCGCCCCCTGTGCATGCACAGGAGAGACCCGAAGACCAGCTGGCTAGCGGGAGGCATGCCATGCACACATGTGTGGTGGAGCTGGGCTGGGGTGACGGCTGGTGTGCCCGCAGCGAGGGCTCTGCGTGCCACTTGTGGCACACATGTCATAGGTTCACCATCATGGGTTTAGACGCTCAATGGCTGCATTATTAGTCTTCAACTTACGACAATTGAGCTCAAAATTTCTAATTGCTAAACGAGACATTTCTTAACTGAGTTTTGCCCCATTTGTCACAGTCCATCCATTGCTTCTTTTGTCCTGCCTTCAGGTGCTTTGGATATACAATATACAGGTAGTCCTTGACATATGACCAGAATTGAGCCCAAAATTTCTGTTGTTAAGCAAGACAACTGATGTTTAAGGGAGTTTTGCTCCATTTCACAACTTGTCTTGTCAACTTTATTGAGTGAATCGCTGCAATTCTTTTTTTTTAAATGTTTTCTTTGTTTTATTTATATAACATTCAATTTTCATCAGTGTGTGGTCTGGGTAGAGTTATTTTTAAACAGTCATAACGCACGTATTTGTTGTGGTATTTAATCACCATAATATCGATAATATAATAATATGATCCTATAATAACAATAATACTTCACAGCATCTTCCTTAACAACTTTCCACTTCACTGCAATTCTTGAGTCAGTCAAAGGTTGTTAAGTGAATCTTGGCTTCCCCGTTGATTTTGGCTTGTCAGAAGGTCTCAAAAGGGAATCACGACATGACCCCAGGACTGTGCAACGTGTCATAAATATGAGCCAGTTGCCAAGCGTCTGCATTTTGAACAAGTGACCATGGGGATGTTGCAAATTTATTTATTTTTTTATTAGTCCAATTTATATGCCGCCCTTCTCCGTAGACTCAGGGCAGCTTACAATTTATTTATTTATTTATTTTTCAGATTTCTATACCGCCCTTCTCCTTTCGGACTCAGGGTGGTGAACAGCCAAAGTAAAACATTTGTACATAAAAGTTAAAATAGATTTAAAATCATTAAATAAAGTTTGGCCCATAATTTAAAACATTTCAATTCAAAACCAATTTCAAATTTTAAAAACCCACCGTAAAATCAGGACAGCCCGGCTAACTGAAAAAAATAGGTTTTAAGAGCCCGACGAAAAATCCGGAGGTCTGGGATCACTCGTATCTCTGGGGGTAGATTGTTTCAGAGGGTAGGTGCCACCACAGAGAAGGCTCTCCCCCTGGGGGTCGCCAGCCGACATTGTCTGGCCGACGGCACCCTGAAGAGGCCCTCTCTGTGGGAGCAAACCGGCCGGTGGGAGGCAATTGGTGGCAGAAGACGGTCCCGTAAGTACCCCAGCCCTAAGCCATGGAGCGCTTTAAAGGTGATCACCAACACCTTGAAGCGCATTATAGCAATATAGCAATAACAATGCATTATTGCAATAGCCTGCATACTTTTTTGTATATACCTGCTTATTAGGGCTTTCGCCCCCCCCCCCCCAAAGCGGTGTTGTTCTATACAAAGCTGGCTTATTGCCCCCACAATCCGGGTCCTCAATTTACCTACCTCAAAAGGATGGAAGGCTGAGTCAACCTTGAGCCTGGTGAGGTTCGAACTTGTACTAATTGCAGGCAGCTGGCAGCTAAGTGCTAGCACTTAACAGCACTTTAGTCCGCTGCACTACCAAGGCATGTGTTGTGTGAAAAATGCTCAGGCCGCTGGGGATGAGTCTAGGTTGAAAAACTAGAAAGTCCAGTTGCCCCCTGAAAAAGCACCTTTGGGACAAACATGATGTGGATGACTGAGAATCTCTGTAGACATTTAGCTATGCGCTTTCAGACGAAACCTCTTCAAATGGTGCGGGAGTGTGAACGGATTTCCAGAAAAATTGCAGACTACAGGAACCAGTTGCACTTCAGTTTGAGATCCTGTTGTGGCTCCGTTACCTGAGCCTGTGTCATCGGCAGGAGAGGACTCCGAGAGTGAAGGAGAGGAGTTGGCAAGGCCTCCCTCTCCAGGACCCTCCTCTCTGGCAATGCCTTCGGTGTCCGCTGAAGGGCAAGAGATAGGGCCGGGGCCAAGCACGTCCACGCAGCCACAGATGGACAGTGATGAGGGTAATGAGTCTTGGCTGGATCCATGCCAGCATCGCAGAGATAAGCGCGCGCAACAGAAGAAAAGGCATGCCAGAGATTAGGCTGAGTCACTGGACCACACCCCACAGGGCATAAAAGGGGGTGAGGTGGCCATTCAGACTCTGTGACGGACAAAACTAACTACTATTGAGTCACATTGCATCTTTGGAAACAACATTATCTGCCTTGGATTTATTTTACGGACTGGCAATTCTTGACTGTGTGTATTTTGTTTATTGAGTAAAAGTTCTTGGCAAGCAGCTAGTGGGTTGCTGCCAAGCGTCTTATCGGAAGAATTTGTTGTCTGCCAGTTTATTTAACCCATGGCTGTCTGTTTGTGTGCGTGTGTGAGACGGGGACAGAACAGATCCAAACAACACAGACTCATCCCCAACGGCCTTCACCTGTCAGTGAAGGGACACAGAGCAGGAAACATCCTGCAGCCAAGAAGGCTCCACACCCATATGCACCACTCAGGTGACTCCGAGGACACAGATAAACCTCAACAGCTCTCTAAAAGGATGCAAATGACCAGCTGTCTGCAAGGAGTATCAATCCTTCCATTCCCCACCATCCAGTCAGAACTGAAGAAGCTTCTTGGAGGAGAAGCGAAACGTCTTCAAAAGAAAAAAAAATCATAAAGTCCAGTTGCCTCTTGAAAAAAAAAAAGCACCTTTGGGATCAAGAATCAGAAGCTTCAATCAGAACTCTCCATGGTGCTGAATCAGCCACCTGCCTTCTACTCCCGGGATGCCATCTGTAAAGGTAGTCCTCGATTTACAGTCATTCCTTTAATGACTGTTCAACGTTACAACAGCACTGAAAAACGTGACTTATGACCATTTGTCACACTTACGACCGCTGCAGTGTCCCATGGTCACATGATCAAAATATGGATCTATCTATATCTATCTGTCTGTCTATCTATCTATCCTCTCTTATCTATCGTATCTATCAATGATTGATCAATCTACCTACCTACCTATTCTCTTTCTTATCTATCAATGATATCTATCTATCTATCTATCCTCTCTTATCCATCGTATCTATCAATGATCTATCTATCTATCTACCTACCTACCTATTCTTTCTTATCTATCAATGATATCTATCTATCTATCCTATCTTATCGATCTATCTTATCTATCTTATCTATCTATTCTCTCTTATCTATCAATGATCGATCTATCTATCTATCTACCTACCTACCTACCTATTCTCTTTCTTATCTATCAATGATATCTATCTATCTAACTATCTATCCTCTCTTATCTATCTATCCTCTCTTATCTATCTATCCTCTCTTATCTATCAATGATCTATCTACCTACCTACCTACCTATTCTCTTTCTTATCTATCAATGATATCTATTTATCTATCCTATCCTATCTTATCTATCTATCTTATCTATCTATTCTCTCTTATCTATCAATGATCGATCTATCTATCTATCTACCTACCTACCTACCTATTCTCTTTCTTATCTATCAATGATATCTATCTATCTAACTATCTATCCTCTCTTATCTATCTATTCTCTCTTATCTATCAATGATCTATCTATCTACATACCTACCTATTCTCTTTCTTATCTATCAAAGATATCTATCTATTGATCGATCTATCTATCCTCTCTTATCTATCTTATCTATCCTCTCTTATCTATCAATGATCAATCTATCTATCTACCTACCTACCTATTCTCTTTCTTATCTATCAATGATATCTATCTATCTATCTATCTATCTATCTATCTATCTATCTATCTATCTATCTGTCATCTATCTATGATCTCTTTCTCCTCTCTCTCTCTTCTTTCTTCTCTCTAATCATCTATTATCTATCACCTCTCTCTCTTTCTCTCCCCATCCATCCATCCATTTATGAAATTTATTTGCCGCCCATCTCGTTTCCCAACCACTCTGGGCAGGTCACCGCCTAAAAACATTGAAAAATATTAAAATCACCAATCCTAAAAAAACACAGCAGACAAAAACATTAACAGATAAAATTGGTTTAATAAATGTAACAAATAACAAATGCAATTATAATGAATGCATTCATGAATAAAGCCATCAATAAAGAAAACACTGACTGCCCTGAATAAAACAGGACCGGAGGAAGAGATAGTCTCCTGTTTTCTTGTGAAGAGGTGAACATTTGGAAG
Source organism: Pantherophis guttatus (assembly GCF_059756535.1). Taxonomy (NCBI): domain Eukaryota; kingdom Metazoa; phylum Chordata; class Lepidosauria; order Squamata; family Colubridae; genus Pantherophis; species Pantherophis guttatus. The sequence continues at coordinate 5,943,983 of NC_142065.1, forward strand.
GTCTTGGTTCTCTCCCTCTCCCTCCCTCCCTCCCTCCCTCTCTCTCTCTTTCCCTCTCCCTCCCTTTCTCTCTCTCAGCTTTCCCTTTTTTTTCCTTGGCTCATCTTCACAGTGATGAAACCCGTCCTTGGTGAACTTGCTTTCCTTTCATCCCTGGGAGATGGCTTCAGATTCCAGTCCTCACCCCCTCCCTTCAGAAAGAAGGGGGCCCTTGCTGCTTGACCCCCCCTCCCCCCTCCCTCCCCGCTGCCTTCCTCCCACCATCCAACCTTTGAGTCCAAAGAGAAGGAAGAAAAAAAAATAATCTCCAGATCAGAGTTAAAACAAACTCCATCACAGGAGGAACCTTCTGATGGGGGGGGGGTTGTGGAGGAGGCTGGGGCAGGGATTTAACCCCACATTTCCCCCTGGGGCAGTGAACTGAGTGATGGAATGTGACCCCCCCTTTCCATTAGCAGATGGAAGCGCTCCGAAATTGCATTTCTCCCCCACCTCCCCCAAAGGGGAGGCATTGCAGAAACAGCCTTGTGCTCGGTGATGGATGCCAGCAGGTGTGGGATGTGGCAGGGCCATTACGGGCTCACCTGCAGAGAGGTTCACCTTCAGACCCACAGAGAGACCTCCAGACCCGCCGCCCCGAACAATGTCTGAACAACGATCAATAGGCAAGCGACGACGAGGACGGAGGTAATCTTAGGAACCGAATTTCCAAACCAATTTCCCCACCGAACGAGCTTCAAATAAGAACAAATTGGACCGAAATGCAGGCAGCCCTCGGCTTACGACCACAACGGAGCCCAACATTTCTGTTGTTAAGTGAGACGTTGTGTTCAGTGAAGTTTTGCCCCGTTTTTACGACATTATCTTGCCACAGCCGTTAAACGAATCACGGCAGTTGATAACTTAGTAATCCAGTTGTTAAGTGAATCTGGCTTTCCCTGTTGATTTTGCTTGTCGGAAGGTCGCAAAAGGGGATCACGTGACCCAAACCCCCCCCTCCCCCGGGGACACTGCAACCCGTCATAGATATGAGTCAGTGGCCAAGTGTCTGAATTTTGATCACATGGTCATTCGGATGCTGCAAAGGTTGTAACTGTGAAAAATGGTCATAAGTCACATTTTTCAGTGCTGTTGTATAGGAAGTCCTCGACTTACAACAGTTCATTTAGTGACCGTTCAGAGTCACTTCCTGTACAGAGAGACTGCAGCCATGACATTAAAAGACGCTTGCTCCTTGGGAGGGAAACCCAGACAGCATATTAAAAAGCCCCAGAGGTTCTTTTTCAAGAGGCAGCTGGACTTTCCCCCCCATTTTACAACCTTTCTTTCTACAGTTGTTAAGTGAATCACTGCAGCTGTTAGGTTAATAACACAGTTGTTAAGTGAGTCTATAGGCTTCCCCATGGACTTTGCTTGCTGCAGGCTCACAAAAAGGGATCACATGACTTCGTCATACATACGAGTCGGCTGTCAAGCATCTGAATTTTTATGATGTGACCATGGGGATGCTGCAATGGTCGTAAGTGTGAGCAATGGTCATGAAAATCACTTTTTCTCAGTGCCATTGTACCCTTGACACAGTCACTAAACAAACTGTTATAAATTGAAGACTACGACAGGATTGCAACTCTCCAGAGCTGGCTGGGGAATTCTGGGAGTTGAAGTCCGCACACCTTAAACTTGCCAAGGTTGAAAAACACATATTGTATTTTTCGGACTAGAAGACGCACTATTTTGTCTCCCAAAAGGAGGCAAAAAAAGCCTCAAAAATGGCCCAAAAAAGCCTCAAAAACGGCCCCCCAAAAAAGCCTCAAAGATGGGCTGAAAAAAGCCTCAAAAATGGCCCCCAAAAGCTTCAAAAATGGGCCAAAAAAGCTTTAAAAACGGGCCGAAAAAAGCCCCCAAAATGGGCTGCAAAAAGCCTTGAAAATGGGCCGTAAAAAGCCTTGAAAATGGGTCGTAAAAAGCCCTGGAAACAGGCCGAAAAAAGACTGGAAAAGGCCCGAAAAAAGGTAGGCCAAAAACTTTTTTTTGTTGTTGTTTTCCTCTTCTAAATTTAGATGCAACTTATAGTCAGGTGAGCCTTATGGTCCGAAAAATACGGTATATCCTAAAAAAACAACAACAACCAACCCTTGAATTTTTTGGAGAGGCCGATTTTCTGGCCTCTGTAGAGAGATTTAATCCCCCCTTGGAAAGGAGATAAATCTTAAAAGTGATGAAGCATAACCTGGAATTAGAAATAGCGGTGCTCCTTCTTGGAGAGCAATTTGATGGGATTACGCTGTAGGGGCTGAAGAAATATATGAAGAAATAGGGGGAAGGACATTGTGGGGTAAAAAAAAATGGTTGCAAATTGAGGATCACCTGTAGGGAGACTATTCCAGAGTTTAAAAAGTCACTTGAATTGAAATGTGCGTGCGTTTTTTGCAAGGCTGTAAATGCACCAGCCGCCTACCCTCTCAAACTTTGGAAAAAGTTCAGAGAAGAGCAACTAAGATGATCAAAGGCCTGGAGACTAAACTATATGAAGAACGGCTCCAGGTTTTGGGTCTGGCTAGTCTAAAGAAAAGAAGAATTAGGGGTGACATGATAGCAGTATTTCGGTATTTGAGGGGCTGCCACAAAGAAAGAGGGGGTCAAATTATTCTGCAAAGCACCAGAGGGCAGGACACGAAACAATGGATGGAAACTAACCAAAGAAAGAAACAACTGGGGAAATAAGGAGAAACTTCCTAACAGAGAGGACAATTAACCAGTGGAACAGCTTGCCACCAGAAATCGTGGATGCTCCATCACTGGAGGTTGTTAACGAGAGACTGGACATCCACTTGTCTGAGATGGTATAGGGTCTCCCGCTTGACTAGATGACCTCCAAGGTCCCTTCCAGCTCTATTCTATTCTAGATAAATGAACAACTTTCTAGAAATGAAAAGAAGGAGGATTGACTCAGTGACATGATAGTAGTCTTCCAATATTTGAGGGGCTGCCACAAAGAAGAGTTGGGGGTCAAGCTATTCTCCAAAGCACCTGAAGGCAGGACAAGAAGCAATGGATGGAAACTAATCAAGGAGAGAAGCAACTTAGAACTAAGGAGAAATTTCCTGACAGTTATCACAATTAATCAGTGGAACTACTTGCCACCAGAAGTTGTGGGTGCTCCCATACTGGAGGTTTTTAAGAAGAGATTGGACAACCATTTGTCTCAAGTGGTGTAGGGTTTCCTGCCTGGGCAAGGGGTTGGACTAGAAGACCTCCAAGGTCCCTTCCAACTCTGTGATTCTATTCTATTAAATGCTGAAATTGTGGAGAAAAATTGGGTAGTCCTTGACTTACAACCATTCGTACAGGGAACGTTCAAAGTTACGGCGGCACTGAAAAAAGGGATTTATGGCCGTTTTTTACCCGTACGACCGTTGCAGCATCCCCGTAGTCACGTGATCGAAATTCGGACGTTTGGCCACTGACTCACATTTATGACAGTTGCCGTGTCCCGGGATCACTTGATCATATTTGGCGACCTTGTAATAAGGGTTACGGTTTCACTTAACCAACCCGTTACTAACTTCGCAACTGCAGTGATTTGCTTAACAACCATGGCAAGAAAAGACGTACAGTGGAGCAGAATTCACTTAACAACTGTCTCAGCAATGGAAATTTGGGGCTCAGTTGTGGTCGTAAGTCGAGGACTCCTCCTATCTGGAGAGTTTCGAACAACTTTTCCTTCGATCCTGCAGGAATTGGCCCTTTCTGGGGTCTGTCCAAAAGTGCTTTGTGTATAGATAAAACTGCAGCTTCTAACTTCCTTAAATTTGTGTTTTGCTTCAGGTTGCTTTTAAAAAAACAACTCTGGTAAATTCATGTTTGTGCCTCCCTCCCCTCCTTCCCCTCCCTCCCCTTCTGTAGCTATGCAAGAGGGAAGGTATAAAAATACATTTCTGTGGTTATTCACCACGGTGGGTGGAATGCTACAAGCGAGCCGTGAAATCTAGGCTCAAAATCTTAGATTTCCTCTAACAGAGCGAGAGGTGCGTACGTTGTTGTTAAACAGGTTCCCCAACTTTGATGCCAATCTGGTAAAAAAATAGAAAGTTGGGCTGGTTTGGTTTGACTCAATAGCTGGAGGAAACCACAATGACTGAAATAACTGTCATAAAAAGGAGTTTGGAGAAAGGCAGAGTTACAGGGGAGAAAAGAACCATGTGAAGAAATCTAATGTTAGGGCATTGCAGAAAATATTAGAATAGAGTAGAGTGTAGGGTAGAGTAGGGTAGGGTAGAGTAGAGTAGAGTAGAGTAGAATGTAGGGTAGGCTAGAGTAGAGTAGAGTAGAGTAGAGTAGAGTAGAATGTAGGGTGTAGGGTAGGGTAGAGTACAGTAGAGTAGAGTAGAGTAGAATGTAGGGTGTAGGGTAGGGTAGGGTAGGGAAGAGTTGGAAGGGACCTTGGAGGTCTTCTAGCAGGGGTGAAATGCTCCCAGTTCGGACTGGATCGCCCGATCCGGTAGCAATGGCGGCGGGTGGTTCGGAGAACCGGTAGCAAAAATCCCTGCCCCCACCACTACCATGCCCAGCTGAGACACATGATCATCAGAGGCTTTTTTTTTTTACACTTTTAAAAGCATTTTTTTTACAACTTCTTCTGACGAAAAAATGCTTTTAAAAGTTAAAAAAAAAGCCTCTGATGATCGCGCGGCTCAGCTGGGATCGTCAGAGGCTTTTCAAAGCATTTTTTTCTGCAACCTCTTGGCCAAAGAGGTGGTACAAAAAATGCTTTGAAAAGTCTCTGACGATCCCAGCTGCCTGATCGGCAGAGAGGCTTTTCAAAGCATTTTTTAAAAAGCCTCTCTGACGATCCCAGCTGAGTTGCCTGATGGCAGAGGCTTGTCAAAGCATTAGAAAAAATGCTTTGAAAAGTTAAAAAAAAAAAAAAAAAAGTTGGCCACGCCCACCCAGTCAATCTGGGTTTTTTTTACCCCCCCCACCAAGCCACGCCCACAGAACCGGTAATAACACATTTTACATTTCACCCCTGTCTTCTAGTTTACCCTCTGCTCAAGCAGGAAAGACCCTATTCCAGACAAATGTCTGTCCAATCTCTTCTTGAAAACCTCCAGTGATGGAGCACCCACAACTTCTGGTGGCAAGTTGTTCCACTGGTTAATTGTTCTCACTGTCACAAAATTTCTCCTTAGCTCTAGGTTGCTTCTCTCCTTGATTAGTTTCCACCTGTTGCTTCTTGTCCTGCCTTCAGGTGCTTTGGATAAACAATACACAATACACATAAGTAATCCTCAACCTATGACCACAATCGAGCCCAAAATTTCTGTTGTTAAGCAAGACAACAGTTTACTGAAGTGAAGTTTGTCCCGTTTTACAATATTTCTTGCCACTTTTTTTTTTTAATTTGATTTATATGCCGTCCTTCTCCGGAGACTCAGGGCGGCTTACAATGCGTTAAGCAATAGCCTTCATACTTTTGTATATTTATACAAAGTCAGCTTATTGCCCCCAGAAACTGGGTCCTCAATTTACCTACCTTACAAAGGATGGAAGGCTGAGTCAACCTTGAGCCTAGCAAGATTCGAACTTACTAATTGCAGACAGCTGGAGTTAAATTACAATGCATTAGTCTGCTGAGCTATCCAGGCTCCTTTTGTTGAGTGAATCGCTGCAATTGTTAAGTTAGTAACACAGTTACGTGATTCTGGCTTCCCCTTTAACTTTGCTTGTCAGAAGGTCACAAAAGGGGATCCCATGATGGCCCCCAGGACACGGCAACCCGTCATAAATATGAGTCGGTTGCCAAGCCTCTGAATTTTGATCATGTGGCCATGAAAATGCTGCAACGGTCGTAAGTGTGAAACATGGTCGTAAGTCAAGGACTACCTGTATATTCCTGTAACCTTGCTGTCTCTCCAAACATTGGACCGTAAGCAGAAAGATGGAGAAAGATCCCATCTGGGGGGAATGTAATTAAAAAGAATTTAGACTGTGCAGAAATGGATAGATTAACACTTGCTATTAAGGATAAAGAAGAAACTGAATATTTTTTGACATCCAACGTATTCTATCAATGGCTAGATAACAGAAATAGAAGTTAGAAAGGAGGAGATATAAATGGAGGAAACGGTATAGAGGAGAGTTGTTAAAGAAGATGATATCAAATGTTAAATATTAATGTTACTATTATTATATTGTTAATGTGATGGGGATAACCCACCCTGTTTCCCCGAAAATAAGACATCCCCTGATAATAAGCCCAATCAGGCTTTTGAGCTCATGCGCTAAAATAAACCTCCCCCCAAAAATAAGCTCTCCCTGAAAATATTGAAACGCAGAGCTGGAAATCAGGTAAGACGGCAAGAGGAGCCCCATCTTGCTCCACGCGCCCCAAAATAATAAGATCTCCCCAAAAATAAGGCCAAGCGCTTATTTTGGGGTTCAAAAAAAATATAAGACAGGGTCTTATTTTCAGGGAAACACGGGTATTATAGCAAAGAGCCCTGGTGGCGCAGCAGACTAAAGCACTGTTATTAACATCTGCTGCTTGCAATTACTGCAAGTTCAAATCTCACCAGGCTCAAGGTTGACTCAGCCTTCCATCCTTTCTAAGGTAGGTAAAATGAGGACCCGGATTGTGGGGGCAATAAGCTGACTTTGTAAAAATATACAAAAAGTATGAAGGCTATTGCTTAACGCATTGTAAGCCGCCCTGAGTCTCCGGAGAAGGGCGGCATATAAATCAAATTTAAAAAAAAAATGTATAAATATGACTATTTAAACATAATTGTACCCAGAATACACACTGTTCGAGGAAAATTGAATGTTATATAAATAAAACAAATAAAATGGTGGGGGGGGGAAAGAAAGATGGAGAAATATAATTCTCCCAGAGAAAAGACCACTTTAGAAAGTATGGATAGCCATTCTCAAAATTGCCCCATAGCACAGCTGGTCCACATCTGTTTGGAATCTACAATGGCTGATCTTCTCCAACGAGATCACAGGGGTGGGTGGGGGGCTTCTCAGTAATTAAAAACCAATCAGCACCTAGGAATGGCTGTAGATTGATGGGGAGGGGTCCAAGACAGGGAGGGGTCCAGCAATCTTAACCCCCGACGGAAAAGAGATGAATTAAGGCAAGGGAGAAAGAGGCAGCCATCTTATCAGAGGAGAAATTAAGGTAGGGGGAGTAAAACACAAGGTTGTGTATTTGGGGGAGACTGCAATGGAAATCGGATCTGATTAGGCTGTAAGAATGACACCCCCCCCCCCAGGAAATCAAGAAATGGAGGGGTGAGAAAACAGGAACTGTGGTATTGAGAGAGTATTGCAATACAGGTAGTTCTTAAGGTAGAACTGTTCATTTAGTGGCCATGCGAAGTTAAAACGGCAGTGAAAAAAAAGTGACTTATGATTGGTTTGCACACTCTTGCAGCTTCCCTGTGGGTTATGTGATCAGAATTCAGATGTTTGGCAACTGGCTCGTATTTATGACGGTTGCCTTGTCCCAGCGTCATGTGGTCACGTTTTGCGACCTTCTCATAAGCAAAGTCAGTGGGGGAGCCAGATTCACGTAATAATTGTATTACTATCTTAACAACTGTGGAAAGAAAGGACGTGAAATGGGGCAAAACTCAATTAACAACTCAACAACTCAATTAGCCAGTGGTGGGTTGCTCCTGGTTCAGTCCAGTTCGACAGAACCGGTAGTAAAGCTGGCGGGAGGCTCCGCCCACCTGCCACGACGTCATCATGGGTGATCTGTGCATGCGGGCGCTTCCGCTGCGAACCAGTAGTAAAGATAAGTGGAACCCACCCCTGGGCTTAGCAATGGAAATTTGGGGCTCTTAAGTTGCGGTCTTAAGTCGAGGACCACTATAGGTGGTCACAAGCCATTGTAAAAGCACAAAATGCATTAACAATGGGACTCCCAAGCTTTTGGAAAAGCTTTTTGTGCTGGGCATGAATGGATGGATAGAGAGAGATAGATGATAGATAATAGATAGACAGATCATAGATAAATCATAGATCACAGAGAATGGATAGATAAATGATAGATAGATAGATAGATAGATAGATAGATAGATAGATAGATAGATAGATAGATAGATGGATGGATGGATGGATGGATGGATGGATGGATGGATGGATGGATGGATGGATGGATGGATGGATGGATGGATGGATAGCTGGGTAGATAGATAGCTAGATAGATGGATAGATAGATCACAGAGAATAGGTAGGTAGGTAGGTAGGTAGGTAGATAGACAGACATCATAGAGAATAGATAGACAGACAGATAGATAGACAGATCATAGATAGATCATAGATCACAGAGAATAGATAGATAGATAGATAGATAGATAGATAGATAGATAGATGGATGGATGGATGGATGGATGGATGGATGGATGGATGGATGGGTAGATAGACAGATGGATAGATAGATAGATGGATAGATAGATCAGAGAGAATAGGTAGGTAGGTAGGTAGATAGACAGACATCAGAGAGAATAGATAGACAGATAGATAGACAGATCATAGATAGATCATAGATCACAGAGAATAGATAGATAGATAGATAGATAGATAGATGGATGGATGGATGGATGGATGGATGGATGGATGGATGGATGGATGGATAGATAGATAGATAGATAGATAGATAGATAGATAGATAGATAGATAGATAGATAGATAGATAGATAGATAGATGGATGGATGGATAGATAGATCAGAGAGAATAGGTAGGTAGGTAGGTAGATAGACAGATCATAGAGAATAGATAGACAGACAAATACATAGACAGATACATAGACAGATCATAGATAGATCATAGATCACAGAGAATAGATAGATAGATAAATAGATAGATAGATAGATGATAGATAGATCATAAATCATAGATCAAAGAGGGTAGATATCTATGTATCTAGATACATAGATAGATAGATACATAGATCATAGATAGATGATAGAAGACAGAAAATAGATGATTGATACTTGAGAGAGAGAGAGATCACATATAGATCATAGAGGATAGATAGGTAGGTGCATAGATCATAGAAAGATGATAGAAGATAGATAGAAGATTAATAGATAGATGAGAGAGAGAGAGAGAGAGATGGCAAAAGCTGCTCAAACTTTCCCCTTTGGTTGTTTGAAGCCGCCCAGCTGAGTCAGCCAAGGCCACTTCTAGACACCCCAGGAGTTTCCCTTCAACCGCAGGGAGTTTGCATTTGAGCCGCTTCCCCTCTGTGGGGCTGTTGCGGTGGGCGGGGAGGGGGGTTTCCTGTCTTTTTCATCCATCTTCCCCTTCTCCCCAGCCAGCCCCCCCCCACCATTGGCTTTCAAAAGCCTGTCTGCTTCCTCTCTTACACCCCCGGGGGGGCTTTCCATGCTGGTAGAGAATAAATCTTGGTCTATTTTTAAAAGCGGGGAGGGGGCCGGGAGGGAGGGAGACAAACAAGGAACTTGGGCCCAGTATGGAGGTGGTGATGGGGGCAAAGAAAAGCCAGGGGTTTCGTAAGGGGGCACAGGGGACATGTGATAGGAAAAGTGGCTTGAGGAAGAGGATGTAGGGGAGGAGAAAAAACAGGAGAAGAAGAAGAAAAGAAGGGAGGGGAGGAGGAAGAGGAAGAGGAAAATGAGAAGAAGGCGAGGAGAAGGAAGAAAAGAAAAAAGAGATGATAGAAATGGGGATGGTGGGGATAAAAATCAAATAAAGAGCCTGTTGTACAGTGGACTAAAGCACTGTTATTAACAACTGGTGCTTGCAATTACTGCAAGTTCAAATCTCACCAGGCTCAAGGTTGACTCAGCCTTCCATCCTTTCAAAGGTAGGTGAAATGAGAACCCAGATTGTGGGGGCAATAAGCTGACTTTGTATAAATATACAAAAGTATGAAGGCTATTGCTTAATGCATTGTAAGCCGCCCTGAGTCTCCGGAGAAGGGCGGCATATAAATTAAACCATAAAGAAATAAAGAAATAAATAAAGTGATAGGAGTCTTCCAATATTTGAGGGGGCTGCCTCTTCTTCCTCTCCCCAACCTATTCTCCAAAGCTCCTGAAGGCACGACAAGAAGCAATGTGTGGAAACCCATCAAGGAGAGAAGCAACTTAGAACTAAGGAGGAATTTCCTGACACTGAGAACAATTAACCAGTGGAACAACTTGCCACCAGAAGTTGTGGGTGCTGCAACACTGGAAGTTTTTAAAAGAGAACAGACAGCCACTTGTATATGGTATAGGACAGTGAGGGCCAATCTTTTCCTCTTCGTGTGCTGAAAGCGTGCCCGTGCACGACATAATGCACCCATAATGCAATGCTGCCCCATGCGCATGCACGCATGACCCCTCCACCCACCCCCGTTTTGGGCCTAGTAGGCCTCCCTGCAGCCTCCTGGGCTCAAAAATGTTCCGGGGGGGGCGCCACACACCCCTGCGCTCCCCCTGCCCCCCCACGCATACATGCATGACCCCCACGCATATGCATGTGTCTCCCCAACCCTCTGAGCATCCCAAAAATCAGCTGGCCGGCAGGAGGTATGTGCGCGCATGTGTGGTAGAGCTGAGCTGGGTGACAGATGCCATAGGTTTGCCATCAAGGGTATAAGATTTCCTGCCTAAGCAGGGGGTTGAAGACCTCCAAAATCCCTTCCAACTCTATTGTTGTGTTCTGTTGTGTTCTGTTCTGTTGTGTTCTGTTCTGATCTGATCTGATCTGATCTGATCTGTTCTGTTCTGTTCTGTTCTACTCTACTCTACTCTACTCTACTCTACTCTACTCTACTCTACTCTACTCTACTCTACTCTATTCTATGAACTGTGGTGGCACAATGGTTAGAATGCAGCACTGCAGGCTACTTCTGCCGACTGCCAGCAATTTGGCAGTTCGAGTCTCATCAGGCTCAAGGTTGACTCAGCCTTCCATCCTTCCAAGGTCGGTATAATGAGGATCCAGATTGTTGGAGGAAAATATGCTGACTCTGTAAAACTGCTTAGAGAGGGCGATAAAAGCACTGTGAAGCGGTATATAAGTAAGTGCTATTCTAACAACAATAAATAAGTGCTGAGAGCAGAGAGCCCCCCCCCTTTGCCAGAAGAGCCGTGGGAAAAGGCCTTCAAAGGGGTCTTTTGAGGAGAGGGGATATTTTAATCTGTCTGCATGACTCGGAGCAGTGGTGGGTTCCTCCCGGTTCAGTCCGGTTCGGCCGAGCCGGTAGCAGTGACAATATGACGTCACCGAACCGGTTCTCCCCCCGCCCTCCCACCCCCCCACGTTATTCTTACCTTTTATTTGGTCCCACCCCCAATCTATTGCTGCCTCCAGAGTCCCAGCTGATGACTAGAGGGAAAAAAACTGTTTAAACTCTTGCCCCGGAGCTTCAAAGGGCCGCCCTACAGCTGATCAGTGTTAAAAGCAAACAAATGAGTCGGGTCGTAAGTGCGAGGACTGGTCGTAAGTGCGAGGACCTTCCAGAAATGACTCTGACCAGCTAGCCTCATCCACCTAGTCACATGACCTCCAAGCCACACCCACAAAATAAACCACGCCCATAGAACCGGTAGTAAAAAAAATTAGAACCCACCCCTGACTCGGAGGCTGAAGGAAGTCAGCTTCTTTAGGGATGGCTGGCTGGAATGAAATGGATTTGCTGGAAGGTGAGAAAAGGTGAGTCTGGACAGGTCCAGCTGGCTTGGCAAGGATCTGAATCCCCCATTGCTGGAGTGGAAGGAGGAAAGAGAAAGGAGGAGGGGCAGAAAACATGGCTTGAGGTGCGCTTTGTAATCGCCATCCACATGTTTTTCTTCTGACTGGAACAGAAGACCAGAAGAAAAGGAAAAACAGTTTGGTGTGTTGTATATACACAGCCTTAGATGAAGATTAGACAACCTGTGACCCACTGGGTCATCCTTTCGGAGATATTTCCTCACCTAAACAGAGAAACAGAAGGACCACAGACAGGCAAAAAAAAGCAGTGGGAACCGACTTCCGACTTCCTGCTGGCTTCCCCATTGACTTTCCTTGCGGGATGTTGGCAGGGAGTGCCAGAAACGATGACTTCACGACTGCAGCTGACTGCAGCCACATCTTGGTTAAATTTCAATCCCACTGGAGTCCCGGGTCCCAGATTTTGGTCCTATTCTGTAAGGTAACTCCTTTGAGACGCATTGATTCAAAAACTTGTCGGCTTATGACTGTGATGGTGAACCTATGGCACACATGCCACTGGTGGCACGCGGAGCCATATCAGTGGGCACACGAACTTAAGCTGATTTTCGGGCCTTCTGGGCCCACCGGAAGTAGGAAAACAGGCTGTTTCCTGCCTCCGGAGGGCCTGGGGTGGGTGGGGAAGGCCTGTTTTTTGCTCTCCCCAGGCTCCAGAGCCTCTCTAGGAGCCTGGGGAGGGCAAAAACACCCTTTCCCACCCCCCGGGAGGCCCTCCGGAGGCCGGAAATGGCCCGTTTGCCGACTTCCGGTCCCTTCTGGAGCCTGAGGAGAGTAAAAAATGGACCTACTGGGCCCATTGTGCCATCACGTGCCAAACGCGTGGGGAGCGTGAGTTCACACATGTGCAGTGGGCGGGGCGCATAGAATTATTGTTGTGGGCATGTGCACACGCTCTCCCCCCCGTGCTCCCCCCGCTTTTGGCACGCGATGGCAGAAAGATTAGCCATCACTGCCCTATGATACACCTTGCTTAGCAGGTAATCAAGCAGACACGAGACTTTCAGCAGTGCGTAGATAAATTGGTGAGGACAAAAATGCCAAGCCAAGGAGTGAAGAAAGAATCGCTCAGTCACCACTGAACCTCATGGGCTGTTCCGGCATAGCTCTGACCGGCATCAAGCTGTTTTCCTCAAATCACGTTGAGACCACACTTGGAATACTGCCTACAGTTTTGGCCACCATGATATAAAAAAAGATGTGGAGACTCTAGAAAGAGTGCAGAGAAGAGCAAAAAAGATGAGGGGACTGGACATACGAAGAACGGTTGCAGGAATTGGGTGTGTCTAGAGCAGTGGTGAAATCTAAAATTTGTTATTACCGGTTCTGTGGGCATGGCTTGGTGCGGGGGTAATGTGACTGGGTGGCCATGGCCAATTTTTTTTTTTTTTTTACTTTTAAAACCATTTTTAACATGTAAAACCATGTAAAAAATGCTTTCAAAGGGCTCTGACGATCCCAGCTGAGTTGCCTGATCGTCAGAGGGTTTTTAAAAAACCCTCTGCCGATCAGGCAACTCAGCTGGGATCGTCAGAGCTTGGATCGTCAGCCATTTAAAAGAAAAAAACTTTTTTTCTTTTAAATGGCTCTGACGATCCAAGCTGAATTGCCTGATCGGCAGGCAACTCAGCTGGGATCGTCAGAGCTTGGATCCGTCAGAGGCATTTAAAAGAAAAAAAGCCTCTGATGATCGTGCGGCTCAGCTGGGCATGGGGGCGCGGGGGGGGGGCAGGGATTTTTGCTACCGGTTCTCCAAACTGCCCGCCACTATCGCTACCTACTCACCCAAGCCGGTCCGAACCAGGAGCATTTCACCCCTGGTCTAGAGAAAAGAAGGACTAGGGGAGACATGAGAGGAGTCTTCCAATATCTCAGGGGTTGCCACAAAGAAGAGGGAGTCAATCTATTCTCCAAAGCACCTGAGGGCAGCACAAGAAGCAATGGGTGGAAACTAATCAAGGAGAGAAGCAACCTGGAACTAAGGAGAAATTTCCTGATAGAACAATTAATCGGTGGAACTACTTTTTTTTTTTTTTTGCTTTAATTTATATGCCACCCGTCTCCGGAGACTCAGGGCGGCTTACAATGCGTTAAGTAATAGCCTTCATACTTTTGTATATTTATACAAAGTCATCTTATTGCCCCCACAATCCGGGTCCTCATTTCACCTACCTTAGAAAGGATGGAAGGCTGAATCAACCTTGAGCCTGGTGAGATTTGAACTTGCAGTAATTGCAAGCAGCTGATGTTAATAACAGTGCTTTAGTCCACTGTACTACAGGCTCTTGCCTCCAGAAGTTGTGAATGCTCCAACACTGGAGGTTTTTAAGAAGATGTTGGATAAGCATTTGTCTGCAGTGGTGTAGGGTTTCCTGACTCAGCAGGGGGTTGGACTAGAAGACCTCCAAGGTCCCTTCCAATTTTGTTATTCTATTCTATTCTCCAAAGCACAGGCAGGACAAGAAGCAATGGGTGGAAATGAATCAAGGAGAGAAGCAACCTGGAACCAAGGAGAAATTTCCTGACAGTGAGAACAATTAATCAGTGGAACTACTTGCCTCCAGAAGTTGTGAATGCTCCAACAACGGAGGTTTTTAAGAAGAGATTGGACAGCCACTTTTCTGGAATGGTGTAGGGCCGTGATGGCGAACCTTTGGCGCACGTGCCACAGGTGGCACGCAGCACCCTTTCTGTGGGCACGCAAGCCGTCGCCCCAGTTCAGCTCTCCCGTGCATGTGCATGCCATTCCCACCGGCCATCGGGTCTCTGCCGTGCATGCATGTGGGGGCAGGACACATGCAGGGGGTGGGGCGCATGTTCAGGGGGTGTGCATATTGCATTTTCAGGGTTCAGGCACACGCTTTGGGCACTCGGTCCAGAAACATTTAGCCATCACTGATGTAGAGTCTTTTTTTTGTAGAGTCTCCTGTTTGAGCAGGGGATTGGATTACAAGACCTCCAACGTTCCTTCTAACTCTGTTATTCTATTATTCTGTCTTAATCCTTATTTTGGAGTTCAAAACACACTTGATGT